>NC_063168.1:36262715-36562715 GCF_023159225.1 Perognathus longimembris pacificus
AGAAAGAAAGAAAGAAAGAAAGAGAGAAAGAAAGAAAGAAAGAAAGGAGGAAGGAAGAAGGAAGGAATGGAAGGAGAGAGAGGGAGGTAAAAAAGAGAGAGAGAAAGAAGAAAGAAAGCAAATTAACATGGCAAGTAGTGTTAAACAAAATAATGATTTTCATATGGCAAAGTCTCCATTTTGTAAACTGATCCTGTTAGGTAACTCAGAAGTCAGCCATAAATAGTGTCCCAGGGTATTTTCAATGGAGTCAGGGGAAATAATAACCTAGAGGTACTGTAAATAGTTTAAATTATTGGAAGGCCTTTCTAAGAAATGTAACATGAGAAGGGAGAGGAATGTTTTTTCTCTATTGTAAAGTGAATGCCCTTTGGAGGTGATCCAAATTCAGAATGCAAATATTTAGAAGAAAGGACTATCTTTTGAGAAAAGAAAATACTGTACTTTTTGTACTTGTTACAGCAAAGCTGGCAAATATGGGCCAACCAAAATGGAAAACAAAAGAGCAGGCAGGCAAAAGCATGACTGTGCTTATTCTATTTTTAATTCTTTTACTCAAGTCACAATGCCTAGAGGGGAAGGGACATTGAAAGCATCAATAACATGACTATTGATACTCAATATATCTTAAGTTTTAGCTATGTTGTTAATATTAACTATAATCCTGAATTCTTAAGTAATCACTATATTTAATTTAAGACATTTTTAAGTTTTTACTTAGTCTCAGAAAAGAGACAGCTTTCTCCTCCTCCTCCCCCTCTGTCCTTCTCCCTTCCCCTTCCCTCCTTCCTTCTTTCTCCCTCTCTCCCTCTTTTCCTTTTTCTCTCTCTTTCCCTCTCCCTCCCTCTCCATCCCCTTCCCCACTACTCCTCCTCCTCTCCCCTCCTGGCACATTATTCATTACAAAACATGAAAGTTGT
Organism: Perognathus longimembris pacificus; assembly: GCF_023159225.1. Classification (NCBI taxonomy): domain Eukaryota; kingdom Metazoa; phylum Chordata; class Mammalia; order Rodentia; family Heteromyidae; genus Perognathus; species Perognathus longimembris. The sequence continues at coordinate 36,263,636 of NC_063168.1, forward strand.
GTCAATTACTTTCATATTGGATTAGGATCCCAGATATTTTGCCTGATAATCAGGTTTTTCTTTTTCTTTTATAAGGTGCCTGGCAATGACAGAGATTAGTGCTGTATATAATAGAATTGTTCAGTGCATTGTTTATTCCCCATTAACCATAGTGATGGCTAAGTTACGTCATTCACCCTAGTACCTCATTGCCCTTTATGATCATCCCTATGTGAGAAAACAGTATACCACATGCATCTTCAACAAAGAGAGACTGAACTTGTAAAGCTCTCTCTGCAAAATACAAGAGCCAGGTTTGTGCACTTGCTTTAAATGGGATGAACTGAGCTATCCTGAGAACAACTCTGTTGTTAGTATTAACAGCTTCACAGTTATTCGGCTTGAGGTGTAATTATTTTACCATTATTACATGCAAGGCTTTTAACAAAACAGTCGTTCCCTCCATTTAAGCAGAGAGTTTTATAATTTATTACATCTCTTTGGTCATCAACACACTATACAAACAGTTGGCCACCGGTGACCAATTACATTAAGGTTAAGCAACATAACTTTAAATTAGAAATAAGCTAATGTATCTTCATCAAGGGCCTGCTGTGTTTTCACTGCTGTTTATGAGATGATACTAAATGTGGATATAGAGCACGCTCACTGGGACCAATTCCTTTCGGCCTGAAAATGGAAAAGTCTCGAGTGTACTGGGGTCCAGAGCTAATTAATGGGATAACATCTGCTTTAAGCATTCAGCTGGAGTAATTTCTCTCAACTTCCCAGCAAAGGTGCCTGGGAAACTGTCAGAGAACTAAGTATCTATCATGAGCCATATTAATCTGTGACAGGACTGCAAAAAGACACATTTCAGTATCGCTTTTCTGTTTATTTGAGGTGTTTCTATAGCCAGTATGAGTTTCCTCCTGTGCTTTTCTTTGGTGCATGAATAATTGTGGGATACGTAAGGAAATAACCCATGATATACACACAGGCACGGGGAACTGTTCATGTGTTCAAAAATCCAGTGGAGAAGAGATAAAAGACAAGAATAAAACAGCCATGTGATTTCTGAAACAATCAGTTTTAGCCACAAAGACATTTATGTTGTTTTATCGTATTACTTAAAAACGCAGCAGGATTTGCTAAAGAAAAATACCAATATGGTAAAACAAGCTTCATAAGGGATAAGCACGCTTATTTTGTGTGATTTCATGTTATCAGCTCTTGTACGACATGGTTCCGGCTTTGGGAGCGACTAAATAAAAGCACCTGGCTTGTGGGGTCATTTACATAAATCCAACCTGGATGAGGAAAGTAATTCTCTGACAGCTTAAAGCAAGGGGTGAGTGCAGAAATAACAGCCATACTTCCTTTCCCAAAGCTTTTTCACCAATGTTGATTCTTTACCAATCTATTATTTTGTTTATCTATTAATGACTGATTTTTTATTGGAGTGGAAGAGTTAATTTTAATTAAGATTTCAAGGGAACAAATTTCCACACATATGTGATGATTTTGTTATAAATTGCAATGCTTCCTGTATTATTCCACTATCAGACAGATAGTACCGAGCTTTCTGATTCCAGTGATTAACAGAAATAGAGAAAAAATCTGTATGTTGTTTTAGTGATGAAGCTGAATTAAGCTAATGATATTTTTAAATAATCATAGAGTCGAGTAATGGCATATATAAGATAGGCCCCCAAGGAAAAGATTACAGTTATAACCATTCACCTATACCTGAAAGCTCTTTCGGTCAAAAGCCAAATGTCAGTTCACAATGAGGAAGGGTGAGTACATAGTCTAAAATACCACAGCCTCCTAACATAAAAAGAGTGTTGCTCAGGGTTATTTATGGAAATGAAACTGAGAACAGAACCAGTGTATTTTTAAAGAATCTTAGCACTTACCCCGTGGTGGGGAGGGGGGCAAGGCAGCATTTCCTTGAGATATTTAATAATCCTGTGAAAAATTTAATATTGCTAAATTGAAATTGTGGCTAGCTCCAACTTATGTATTTATGCAATAATCTTGCAGTCAACTAATAAGTTGTGTTGGTTAATTGCCAAGCTATTTTGCATATAGTTAAGTTGTGCATATAAAAATATGTGCACAGTGAAACATGTAGTATTTTATAACCCAGAGCAACTCATATGCTCACACCTAATGCATGCACACACACTGAAACCCAGGACAAATTGCTCGTGTTAGTTACTACCACAGGCTGGCAGGCCAGAAAATACATTTGGTGCCTAATATGCATAAGCACAGAAATATGGTCAGGCTCATTACTGTAATAAAGCTGCGATTTGCCAGCAGGACCAGTGGAAACACACTTGAAGCAGTCTGTCCCTTCCACTAGCTCATGTGCCATAAAGCACTAAGGTTGTAACAAGGGTGAATCCTCAATTCAGTTGGGCTACCTTGTCTGGGTTATTTGAACCCTTATTTGCCTTCAGGGGCCCATTGGCTTGTCCTAATGTGTACACAGTGATCATGTAGCCATTTACGCAATAAGGAAGGTCTGAAAAAAAAAATAAAAAAACAACTGTAGTCTGCTCAGCAATAACATGAAGTAGCCAGACTGTGGAGAACCTGGCAACTGGGGGTCCAATTATGGAACTCTGCAGAGGCATGTGAAAATCAGTGAAGGTGGCTTTTAAATGGGCTACAGAGCAAGCAGAGCACTGGACACCAGAAAAGGCAAACTAGATTTCTCTTTAATGCTTAAAGAAAATTAGAACCAGACCGATAAGAGAAAAACGTCTTGAGTTTTCGGCTAGAAATTTACCTATTACACATGACACACACCACACAACAAAAAAAGGTATATAATTTACAATGAGTAAAGAAAGTTAGGTCACCATGGAATTTCCCTTCTTGGAAGTAAGACAGTCAGGGATTGTTTCCCTTTGGGAGGGAAATCATAGGAGGACAGTCTGAATAAAATAATGATGATGATGATAATAATAGTAAAAGGTCAGGTAGCCCCAACATATACCATCAATGAATTCAAACCCTCAAGTACCTGGGAATCTTGCTTTTGCGTCACTGCATGGACTTTTGAAGCATCTTTTGTTTTTTATTTTCTTTTTCTGTTTTTTTTTTCCAGTCAATAAGAGCTAGAAAATTGAAATTCAAGTTCAAGGTGCACTGCAGAAACTCTGAGGATCATATGGGACACATTTTATCCTTATTGTGTTATTTTTCTATCACTTATCACCTGTCAACTTTATTTTTAATTTTGCCAGCATGAGTATTTGAAATCAGAGCCTACATGCTTGCTAGGCAAGTATTCTTAATACTGGACCACATCTCTAGCCCTGTTTTGTTTTGTTTTTGTATGTACTGGTTACCTTAGGATAATGATTGAACCACTATCTGCCTACTTTTAGGCTTTCTGTTGTGGTTTGGGTCAGAGGCTCATAATACTGCCCCCAGCTTCCTTCCATGGAACAGAAATATGTCGATTTTTTAAACTTGTGCTCCTACTATGATCCTTCTTCTCTCAGCCTCCCACATAGCTTTGGATAACAGGCATCAGCCACTGTATCCAGAAGAGATCTTGGAAACTTTTCTGCCTGAGCTGGCCTTGATCCACTATGTTTCTGCTCTCATCCTCCCAAGTAGCTAGGTATACAAGTATGTGCCATTGGCTTCATCTTTTGTCAATTTTTAATGTATACTATTTTTTCAAAATTGTGCATAATACTCATGTAAACAGGCAGAAAAAATGGAACTCAAAAAAAAATTGAATGGCTATTTTGCACCTGATTTTTCAAGATTTAGAAGATGGTCTTTCCATAGACTAGAAGAAATATTCCAGAAATATTCAGACTACTAGTCTAGTTCACAACACTCTACTATGATCCTTATCTATAATGCCAAAAAGACAGTAAGGCTCCAACCAACTCCAACTATTTGCTTCCTGGAACACTAAGTTGAGAAAGAGCCACATGCCTCTCCACATGCCTAAGCTCCAAAGTGGTAAGGTTAGCCTACTTCACTAGAGGCCACACAAAGTAACAATATACTCAAAAGGAGAATGGGAGATGATCAGGCTCTCTCTCACCTCCTGTGCCAGATACCAATAATGTAAGTAAAACAGACACATTCATACCTAATAGGAAGGTTATACATCCAAGTTTGTCTAATGGAAAAAGAGAGAAGTTGGATGTGTGTGATAATGTGGCTTGCAAGATGCTCACTACTTGCATTTGGCTACAGTTAACTCTCACTGGACTTCTGTCATGTCTTAGGTGCCAGTAAGATTGCTATTAGTGGCTGATAAATCATCTCCAGGATGCCCCAGATTCAAAGCAAACAACCTACTAAGCAGGGTTCACATGCTAAATCAATGCCAGTATTCCTGTTCCAAAACAAAAAACAAGGTAGCTGTCTGAGGACACTGCATTTTTTTCCTTTTTAATATTATTTTTGAGACGTATAACTTAGCTTGAGTGGGAACACAGCAGTAAGGAATTGCTCAGGGAGAAAAAAAGTCCTTCAGACAGCCAGTTGTGGAAGCTCTCAGTTCCTAACAATAAGGAGTCAAACCAACAAACATTTATAACATACTATGTTGATGCTCTGGGATCCATTCCATAGCACAAAGGCAAAGAAGCATCACATTATCTGAGCATCACAGATCAGATGGCTTAGTGTGGGAGATCCCATCCAACTTTGAGACCACTTATCCTTGGTAGTACTTAAGGTATTATAATTTTATTAAAGTGACTTTTTATAGCAGAAGACACAGGACTTACAGCTAGCATTTTTTCCAGGGTTTTGCCACATTTTTTACCATGCAGCACTTTCCTCCATGTGAACATGTTCAATTTCATGTTTCCACAGTGTGAACTGTGCTCACCACACTATCATCATCATCATATTCTTCCTCCCCCTCCCCCTCCCCTCCCCCTTCCCCTCCCCTCCCCCTCTGCTTACAAGCCAGAGTCTTTGCCCTTGAAGGGCTCCCACTTTCACGAAAGAAGAAAAATGAAATAAAATGAAGAGTCTGGTCACCAGAATTCAGCAATGGAGATTTGGATGGAGTAGCAAAATAAGTATCCTTCAATGCCATGTGCCTGAGGCACCTCAGTCAAGGACAGGCCGAATACAGGTTTCAGAAAGTTGCTTAGGGCTTGGTCCTGAGTACCCCTCAAGAAGAAAGCCTCCCTCCATCAAAACACAAACATCCGTCTGAAACCATCATTGTGGCCACTTTGATCACTGATGTACTCTTTTCTAGATTGGTCCCTTTAAACTTCAGGCTTCCAAGGGAAACAAAAACAGCTATTGATGTTTAGTTTAAAGGTATTTCTGTACTTTGACTTGTCTTTCTTTTTCCCCAGGTCCCCTTTTCTCCCCTCCCTCATGGCAGCCTCCCTGAGGTCTCTCTGGATTTGATCTATTGACCTGGGTGCTGGGGAGAGATTTGAAATCTTCTGAAAGGTCCTTAACATGCCACAGTTAACAGGCCTGCCTGGGCCAGCTGCCGTCTCTGAGCTGCCACAAAGTCCATGGATTGTTTGGCAATAAAAATCAGCTATAAAAGTGTGAAAAATACCAGAGACCCAAATGGGAGAGGGGGGAATGGTTCTTACACCCTTTTAGTGGACATCTGATTTATTTTTTTTCAACGCAAAAGCCACTTTTATAGCTACCGTAGTTCAATTATCTCTAATTTTACACATTTTATGCAAATTCTCAGCATCTTAATTGCAAATGAGAGGGAAACTTATTTTTTTAAGCTGAACAACAAGGTATAGTTTCAGATTTTCTTTTCAATTTTTAATTCTTATGCACCATTAAACTTTTAAAACTCTTCTTCACACAGTTGTTTAAAATTATGTGTAATTTAAAACATTCTCACATGCTCACAAACTCCTATAGCCTTAAACAAGTAGCTAATTTTACTCCTAGACCTCTCTCTCCCTTTTGAAAAAGATGCTTTAGTGTTTTCCAACACACCATTTCTAAAGGCTACAAGGGAATGTAAGTACTCAGGTTTTACAAATTGTTTGATGTCCTGTCTTACAAACCAAGTCCTTTAGGACATATTCTAAGTACGAAGATACTCAGGAGCAGGCATTTTGTAGGTTTCTAGTCTGTAGTACACAGGGTTGCTAATTCACAACCAACCCTCTTCTCTCAGTGTGGTTTAGAGCTGAGATAGATTTCATTCTGCAGATCATGCTGTCCTTTTCTGGTGGTCTGAATATGGCTGCCATGATGGATTTCAAGGCTAGAAAAGATGTTCTCAGTTGGTTCTTCTGACGTGAGCCCCAATGAAACCCACTCTATCACACTCCTTCTGCCAGAAATCTAGATGTTTTTGAACTTTTTTTTTTTTTTTTTGCCAGTCCTGGGCCTTGGACTCAGGGCCTGAGCACTGTCCCTGGCTTCTTTTTGCTCAAGGCTAGCACTCTGCCACTTGAGCCACAGTGCCACTTCTGGCCATTTTCTGTATATGTGGTGCTCGGGAATTGAACCCAGGGCCTTATGTATAGGAGGCAAGCACTCATGCCACTAGGCCATATCCCCAGCCCCGTTTTTGAACATTTTAACTGGTATATACTGATTGGGATTACTAGAAGTAAAAAGGCCAATCAAAAATAAGTTTTCTCCACTGGCTAGGATCATTAAGCAAAGTGCTCATAAATCTAGAGCCATGCAATCTTGTCAAAAGACATGTGATTTAGTCATCTAACCTGTGCCAACTGTTTCCTGATATCTCAAATAAAAATCATACAGTGCCTTGTTGGGAGCTTATCTCTGTCAGGATCTGATGGATCCCTTTCTCCCCGATCTCCCGGGGAAAAATGCTTGAACCCCAAAATCTATGAAAGAGCACTCGGCCTTGCCTTCCGCTGGCAGAAGGCCAAGACATACTCTCCTGGACTTGCGCTAAGTTGAGGAAAGGTTGCTGAAGCCTCCCCTCCCCCCAGTCCCCTCACATGTTACCAGGAGCGGGGGCGGAAAGAAGGCATCAGGGAAAGGCTGCGGTGGTGGGATGCAGGCCAGAGAAATTTATTACGATGACAAAAGCGGAAGGGGAAGGACTTGGGGTGACTGACTGATTGGCTGACTGGACTGCCCCTCAAGTGGTGTCATGGAACTTCCTTTGTGGGCTGGACAACCCTATCATGGTGGCATGCACGTGTTCGCCTCCCAAGGGGCAGGGGGCTTCTTTTCCCGTTGAGGCTGGAAGGTGGGAGGGGCTCCCTCCCACACTGTCCCAGGGCTGGGGGAAGGGCAGTGTCTCTCTCTTGGCGCCCTTCCTCCACCAAGGCAAAAACAGTCCCCAACATATCTCTTAACAACAAGAGAGCTAGTACTTGGCCTGGTTCCATAGTCCATGCTTGTAATCGCAGCTTCTTGGGATGGAGGTATCAGAGGATTGTATTTCAAGGCCAGTTCAGACATTCCATCTCAGTTCCTAAGCTGGGCATAATGGTGTGGTCCTGTCATCCTACATAGACCCAGGAAGCATAGGAAGCAGGACTGCAGACAAGACTGGCACCTGGGAAAAGTATAAGACCATTATCTGAAAAATAACTAAAGCTGTAAAAGGTTAGGGGTAGTGGCACAAGTGGTAGAGCACCTGCCTAGTAATCATGAGACTTCAAGTTCAAAGGCTAGTACTTTTCTCATTCAAGAACCTTTTTGTAGTTTTGTGCTTGAATGCTGAAGGTGACATGCAGAGAGAAGTTAAAGACATTCTTGATTTATGTAACAATTACTGGTTTGGTCAAATAAATATTCCCTAATGTCACCATAAGGAGATACAAAGATGTACATAACAGGATGTGGAAAATTATTCTTCACTAGACAATAATTCGTGTTTTCATGAAGAAATCCCATCTGAGCCATTTGAGGGAACCAAATATGTTTACTTAACGTTGAATAAAATCATTCAATAAATCAGGGGGACAAAAGGCAACAACATTGGGCTGGGGATATAGCCTAGTGGCAAAAGTGCCTGCCTCGGATACACGAGGCCCTAGGTTCGATTCCCCAGCACCACATATACAGAAAACGGCCAGAAGTGGCGCTGTGGCTCAAGTGGCAGAGTGCTAGCCTTGAGCGGGAAGAAGCCAGGGACAGTGCTCAGGCCCTGAGTCCAAGGCCCAGGATTGGCCAAAAAAAAAAAAAAAAAAAAAAAAAAAAAGGCAACAACATCATCACCCTGTGATATGGATTGAGGTTCAATAGAATTCTCCAGTGCCAAGGACAGAGATAGCACAGAGAATGCCATAATTTAAACTTCCTGAGAGCAACGAAGCATCCTCAATAAAAAAAGATGATGATGGTATTAAGAGAGATTCACTCTTCACCCCACCCCCGCACTATTTAAAAAAGAAAGAAATTACACAGCCATTCCTTGACCCCCATCAAAATTTTAGCTAAGACAATGTTCCAGTCTAGATCCTCTCTTTCATCACCACTATATTTTATTTTAGTACCCAGAACAAGGGGGAACATAATTACTTCAAACAATACTCTGTCTCATTGAAGAATGTTGTTGGGACTTTGATGGGTATTACAGTCAATTTGTAGATTGCTTTGCCAGTTTCGTGAGGTTACTTTCTCCAGTCCAGGACTGTGGAAGGTCTTTCTATTTCCTTGAGTCTTCTTTAATTTCTTTTTAAAAAATTTGAAGATTTCACTATAGAGGTCCTTTGCATCTTTGGTTAATTTTTATTTTTATTTTTGAGTTTATTGCAAATGGACTTTCTTCCTGGATTTCAGTCTCATTCTTCTCATTGTTGTCATATAGAAAAGCTACTGAATTTAAACCAAATTCTAAACTCCTTTGGAAAGAGAAACAAATGAGAACAGAAAGGAAGACCTGTGTGGGAGGCTCTCTAACAGTCATTAGGCTTGTTACTACATATGTTGGATGCTCAGCAATACTTCTTCATGGGAAGGAAAATAAATAGCACAGATGAGTCTTAGACCTTTTCTTCCTCCCTTTCCTCCTTTTCCTTTGTGATTTCATGCTGGTTTGCAATTTGTGTTTTCACCACTAGTTAATTCTAAGACACAGTCGATCAACTCATAGCCTCCCTAGTAATGGAAGTGCCTCTAAATAAAATTGTGTAAAGCTCAACACTTGAATGGAGAGAATCCCTACCAATTCTTTCATCTTCTGTCTAGCTGGATACCCTTCATTGAAGTTACATTTGTAGCATAATTAATGAAATAAGCTTTTCTTCTGATTTGCCTAAACAGCTCTACCAGGTGACTTGGAAACAATCTGTTCCTTTATGTGGAAGCACAGCTACCCCCACCCCCCCCCAAAAAAAAAACACAAAAAAAGGTCTGATACATCTGTATAACCCCAACAGCCACACTATTACACCTTGGGCACATGACTGAGGCTGAAAACTACACATGCCTCATAAGGCAGGTCAACAATTTTACTATCTAGTTTAAAGAGAAACTGGCTAAATGTATTCCCTAAAGTGTGTTTCTATATGTTCCTTGGTAATATGTTTAAATGTCTGGGAGAAATAGTCAAAAGAATGAAACACATAGTTTCAGTTGGGATGCCTACATTTTTTAGCCAAATACTGGAAAATAAGTGAATGTCTGGGTTAATACTGTCCTTATTTGATTAAGATGATCCAGGGAGACCCTGAGTTACTCCTTCAGATCCTGCCTTTTATCCAATCAATATTTTGTAAGGTTCTGGTTTTCAGAGGGCAGGTGATAATTTTGGAGATAACATCTCAAGTTGATAACATCTCAAGTTGCTGCTCACATTAAAATGTATATTTAATATGTTGCCAAAGTGATAGAACACAGCACTGTTAGGCTCTTCCCCTGGTAATACACCCCTGCCCTCAACCTACACACACACACACACACACACACACACACACACACACTCACACACACACACACACACACACACACACAATGCTACTAAACTTTAAGTTCCTGAAGCCTCTGTATAGGTTCAGCAAACTGGCTCTTATTAATAAACATTTCAAAATTTGAAGTATGGGGAGTGGATGCCTTTCCTGGGAGAGTGCTGTCTCTCCAATAGAGAAGAGTAAGCCCCTGAGAAGAAGGACAAGCTCTTGTCTACCGAAGATCAATAGTGTAGATTGGATACAGGAGAAATGGGAATGGCTGTGGAGCAATGACCTGGCGGCTCATGTAAATCAGCACATTTCTATCTAAACAGTGTAGTCACTTTCATGAAAGCAAGGGGAAAAAACACGAAAGAAACCTTAGATTTGGATTTTTGTTTAGCACATCATTAAAATATATCTATTTTAATTTCACATGGTTGAAATTATCTGCCTGCTTTGTATTAATTTTTGCCTTGACTGAAATTAGTTGTCAGACCTCTGTTTATAGCCCAATTACATGTTTCCTGAAAAAAAAAGAGGTAAAAGAAATAACAATAAATTTGTAATGCAAAAGCTACAAGTTAGTGTATTAGTACAGATTAGAGATGGTTCTTACACTAGGGTTGGAAAATAATTTAAAGAACCCTAAGAGGTTTCTATTTCTCAGAAGAATAAATTATTTTTTACTTATATCTCTGTTTCTTGTTTAGGGCCACAATTCTATCTTGTGACCATAGACATGTGAATGAGAATTGTATACTGGGCACAGGGAGTTGATGTCGTTTATTTAGCTCTCTTATCAAGCCAACTAGACAATCAAATGTTTCTTTATACTCAGGATGATAGGTTTGCAAAATTTGCTGTTATGGGCTAAAAGGCAAATACTTTTGTATTTGTGAATCACATAGTTGCCATCACATCTATTCAACTCTCCTATCCTAGTATTCAAAGACCCAAAGACAATATACAAACTCATGAGTTCCAATAAAACTTTATTTATAAACCTGGCAGTGGACTAGATTTGGGTGACAGACCATAGATACTAGATTCCTGTTCAAGACAATTGAAGATGGAAGGAAATTAATGTATGTACAACACAGCAAAGAGTAAGTATTCAACAAATATACTTTGAATAAAAATGAGTATTTATTTAACTAACAGACACACCAAACATACAGAGTTCTAACACTTCCTCCAGGTCAGAATTAATAGATCAACAAAACAAATCACTATTTTAGTGACTTCTTCCAACCAACAAAAATAAGTAACAAATGGTCATTGAGGAAATACAAAGGGAAGAGAAGCAAATGCACACAGTTTATTGAAGCTAAGTGAAAGGTGAATTGCTCTGCACACAAATTGCCTACAGACTGCTCCTTTAATTATTTAATGTTCTATCATAATCAATGTTTACAATTACAGCTTCTGACATTGAAATAAGGGAGCCTTATAGAAAGAATTGGTCAATTCAGAGAAGTGTCGATTATATTTTCAAAGAATGTGTTCATATGAATAGTTGTAAAATAATTCTCTCTCTGGAAATGGTGGGCTTCAGTCATCTCATAAATATGCAACAGTCAAATTTGTTGGTTTTAGCCCTCATCCTGTTTCCTCTTTGCTTAACCAACATTTCTCAACCATACTATAGTTTTGGTCCAGATGATCCACAATACTCAAACCCTGACTCTGGAGGGAAGAGGTAACAAATTGGATAAGAAATGTACTCACTTAGCTATGAAACTGTAACCTTTCTGTACATCACCTTGGCAATAAAGAAATGAAAAATAAATAAATAAAACATAATAATTCCAATACTAGCCTCAGCTGTTTGTTTTCTAGTAAGAGGAACTCTGACTTGCTCTTTTATGGTTTTTGTGTATGAATATGTCTGTTCCAGTACTGGTGTTTAAGCTCAAGGCCTGAGCTTTCAATAAGCTTTTTGGGCTCCACTGGTGCTAAATCACTTGAGCCATATCTCTAGTTCTGCTGGTTTCTTCAAGGTAAGTGTCTACCAATTTTGTCTGGGCAGCTTGGCTTCAAATCCTGGTTCTCAGATCTCAGCCTCTAGAATACCCAGGATTATAGGCATGAGCCACCAGTGTCCAGGTGCTATTATGCTTTTAATCTAAGGGTGAAAGGTCGGAATTGTCTAGGAAGTAAGATTCTATTCAACTCCCTTCACTCATTCCAATCCTCTCATAGAAATAGTATCACTTACATTTTACTTTGACTCTTCTTTCTACAGGTAGCCATGGAGAAATATACATAGCTACGAAGGCAGACAAAAGGCCTTCTCTCCAGGCCCACACTGTAAAGTCATCTTGAGCATCCTCCACAGTCCTCAGCTGGAGAGACTTTCCTTGCTTAGTTTCTGGACCATTGCCAGGAAGATCTGTCCAGCTGTAAGTTTGATTTTTGTAGTTATTTTCACTTATTTTTTATTTTGCAAAATGTAAACAAATCTGTTTAGCTAGGGAGCCATGTCTCTTGAAAGTGATTATAACTTAATTTGACATGCAGCATTTACACACTTATTGTAGTATTATGATGCATTTACTTTGTTTACATACATAGAGATCTCTTCATAATTACCAACAAGATAAAGAGTTAATCACATGAGATTCCCTCTACCCCCAACCAAAAAGTCTCATTTCAGTGAGTTTTACTTTGTGTATTGGAAATTTCTTTTACATATGAAATGAAGCCATTTCTAAAATATTCTCTTAATCTTCAAGAGCTTAGAAGAAATAGTTAATTTCTTCATCCATTCATGTTTGATCATTAATTGATACTGGCAAAAAATTTACTGTGTTAGCATGAATGCCAGATACCAGCAAAGCAGTACTGTGCCTCATCTCCACTGGTGTTGCCAACAGACAAGTCGAGAAGACCTCATGAAGAAAGATGAAGTGATCTTGATAGTTACTGTGTTAAAAACAGTGGCTAAATGTATAACTTTTATAGCCAGGGTAAATCGGAGCAAAACACTTTAAATGCATGTATGCAAATATCCCAACAAAATTCCTTTTTACAATTAATTTAGAAAATTAAATTAGTAAATTTGTAATTATTTTAAAAAGGAAAAACAAGAAAGATATAAGAATGGGATGGAAGAAATATCAAGAAAACATAGAGGCCACCATAACAAAATTCTAGAGGAAGAACTGCACATACTTTCACACATTCCTTTCTTTAAATCATATTGGCAAAGAAAGGAATTTTGCACAAATAAAAGTATTTTACACAAAGTAGGAAGGAATAATCATATAAATAGTAATTCAGGGCTTCCCTGAAGGTGACCATGAAGCAATCTTCCAAGAAGTGATCACTTTATTTGCCTACTGGTGTTTCTAATGGGAACATCACTTATTAAGAGTCATTACAACAAACAAAAAATTGACTCCTTATACATGAGTTTATCTCACTTTTTTCTTTTTTTTGTTGGTCATGGGGCTTGAACCCAGGACCTGGGCACTGTCCCTGAGTTCTTCAACTCAAAGCTAGCACTCTACCACTTGAGCCACAGTGTCACTTCCAGCTTTCTGGTGGTTGAATTGGATAAGAGTCTAATGGAGTTTTTCTGGCAGGGTTGGCTTTGAACCGCAATCCTCAGATCTCAGTCTCCTGATTACAGGCATGAGCCTCTGGTGCCTGGCTTATCTCATTTTTGATCTCCTTTCCTTCCTAGCTGACTCTACTCACCTCACCCATAGTAGAGATGATGGCCTTGTATGTATAGCATTTCCAAGGTTCACCTTCTTTCCCTTCACCACTCAGTGCCAAGATCACTTAGGTTGTCATAAGATCTATGTTTTTAGTAATCAGGTTAGGACTACAGAAGATATCTCCTCTGCTTCGGTAACATTTTCACAGGCAAGCTGACTTGGAACACACTCAGGAGAGTGCCTAAAGTCTTCCAAGTGGTGGGGAAGTCTGCTTGAGTGCCACAAGCCCCCATTTTGACGTGATTGTCCCAGTTTTCGTGTGCTGAACTGTGAGGTGATGAAGAAATGGGGGAAAATGGGAGTCATCCAAACAAGAACATGTTGGATGAAAATCACAGTCCAATCATTGGTCTTCCATCCTCAGGAGGACTATCAGCTTTCATCCATTATTAGCTGGTTTCACTCAAATACTTTAAATTAGGAATCTTTGCTTACTTTTACTAAACAAGATACCTAGAAAACAACCAAGAGGTTGTTTTTCATTGTTGTTTTGTTTTGTATGTATGCTAATACAGTGACTTGAAGTCAAGGCCTGGGTGCTCTCCCTCAGCTTTCTTACTCAAGACTGGTGTTCTACTATTTGAGCCACAGTTCTATTTCTGACTTTGGGGGGTTTAATTAAAATAAGAGTCTCCTGAACTTTCCTGTCTGGGCTGGCTTTGAACTGTGATCCTCAGATATCAGCCACCTGAGTAACTAATTACAGGTGCCCAGCAATCTCTTTGCTTTTGATTAGTGTTAGTAGGGGAGAGGTTCTCTTGGAGCAATGCTCTTTTGTCCCTAGATCCTGCCTATCTGTAGTCTGCTTATGAACATATTAAAAAATCATTTCTTGCACTTATACTACCTTTCATATTTTTCCGAATGGATAAACCTGAGAAATTTTTTCAATTTGGTTTGCTTGTTTAGATTTTTTGCAATCTCTAAAATGTAATAATTTTGAAAAACCAAAAAAAAAAAAGACAGAAATTTGAGAGCAAATTTTGAGAAACTAGAATAAAAGAAATACTAGAAATATTTTGATAGGAGTAGAAAATGGGTTCTAGGTAAGATTAGGATAGGACTTTCTTCAAATAAGAGTAAAATTTCTTGTCTGTAAATTGCTTGTCTGTAAATACAACTTTCTCCTGCTGAGGCACATCTTAAGGAAAAGCAAATGCTGAATGTGAAATGTATTAAAACAAATAATAGCACCCATAGAAACAAAGCAACACTTTTAATACATAATCTATTATTAGAAGAGAAACAATATGATTGAGGGATGTCACCCTGATGACTTTTTTTCCCAACAGCTAGAACACCTGTTCAGGAATTGTTTTTCTTCAGGTTTATTTTCTTTGGTTGGCAGGAGTACTTGCTTTAAGAATAGTCTTCATGAAAGTGATTTACCAAGCTGAATAAACTACCTTCTGTTAAGGTGTCAAACTGTCCCAAATTGGGAGATCAAGTAAGAATCAGAATAGTACATCTGGGTGTTGGGATGAGAATATATTGGAAACACTGCTAAATATCCAGAACCTGACTGTACTCACTTCTACTGTGGGGCTTAGATTGTCTTTGTGAAATCTTCTCCAGGGCTTTGAGGGTCACTTTAAAGATAAGTCTCTTTAAATCTTTGTGTAAATAACCTACAAATGATAAGGTGGCTCTCCCTAGATTTTGGTGACTGTTCAAAGACAAAATTTCTGGCCCTTCCCCTAGCTCTGAATTCTCATTCACCTGTGCCAATTGTCATTAGTTTCTGGGTTCTATTTCTTTGTGTCACAAGCAAATAATGACACTATCTTTATCATATGCATCAAATCCAGACAACAGATATAAACAGCTATAAATTCATAAAAATTCTGTTACATTGGAAATGAAAAGAAAATATATATAAAGGAGAATGGGAGAATGTAATAGCATGATCTGACTTGAAGATGAGATAAAATTCCTTAGATTTTAGGGAAAGAGGAAGAGTGGAAAAGAAGGGAAGAAAACCGATAAACAATCTGATTCTATTTGGGCAGATTGTTGGGCATGAGGTAGGTTAGAGATAAATTAAGGAAGGGCCAAGGAGGAATATCCCTAGATGACTTTGTATAGTTAGAGTACAAAAGACCTGTGGTGGAGTTCCGGGAAGATAGCGATGTTACTAAGAAAAACATGCAGCATGGCCCTTCCAAGCAGGTGGGCTTTGGAAAATCCCAGTTCCCAGCACTACATTATATACCATGGGAGGAAATGAATGGCTTGTAAGTTTGAACATGGAGTACCATTGTGATCATATGTGTAGATTGGTAATGTGACAGGACTGGCATGCCACCAAGGTCCGATGCCAACCAAGGGCAGATGCTCTACTTCTTTCAACCACCTCTATCAATTATTGAAGTCCCTGAAATGAGAGACAAAGGTAGGGATTGGAAAGAAGGGAGCAGAAATTACTAAGATGGTATTTTTGTACCTTGGAGGATAGGAGATCATCTACATAAAAATAGTTACATTTTATTGAACATCTGACTTAGTAGGCTTAATTCCTGGTCTACTTCATGATTAGATTAACTTCCTTTTCTCTTTCACCTCATTGAGTAAATGATCTGAGGTCCTCTCTTCACTTGTTCCTAGGAGAGTCTATGTCCCCATCTATCCACTCTCTACTTCTCTCATGGATTCTCTTTTCTTCTCTAGACTTTTGTGCCTTGTAATTTGTATTTCCTTCTATTTTTTATGCATTTTTCTTTTTTATCTACATCTTTCCTCATCACAACTCTATCGTCAAGTTGCATAGTTCAGTTTTACATAGTGCTCATTAAATATAATGACTATTTTCTCCCCCTTTCTCCATCTACTTGTGTTCCCCTACTGTTTGCCTCCTTTCCCAACCCCAGAACATATTTGAGATTCTTGGCATTCATATTCATTGTTCAGAGGATTCTGTTCATTGGATTCTTCCTATAATTACACCTTTTGTACCTCTTTCTGCCCCAAGCATCAGTGTCCAGAATATGAAAAACTGAACTTTGAAATTAAGACTCAATCTGGAATCTGCTTTTACTGTGGTTACTCCATGCTCTGCTGTCTCAATAGTGTTTCCTGATATTAATAATCATTTTCTGGCTCTTATCTATTCTATGAGCTTTTCTGAACTTTTCTTTTTCCTTTATGTGATTTCTGGAACCCTTCTGTGTTTTTTCATAAAAAAAAAAAAATAGTTCCAAGTTACATGCTGGTGGCTCACACCTGGTATCTTAGCTATTTAGGAAGCTGAGATCTGAGGATCATAGTTCAAAGCCATTCTGGGCAGGAAAGTCTAGGAGACACTTATCTCAAAATGATTACCAAAAAGTCTGAAGTGGATTTGTGGCTTTATATGGTAGAGCAGCAATCTTAAGTGAAAAAAATTAAGGGACAGTGTGTAGATCTTGAGTTCAAGCACTAGTACAGGCACGCACGCGCGCACACACACACACACACACATTCTACTGAAAAAATATACCTTAAAATAAGAAAAAAAAGTACAAATTTTTTCACCTGACTCTACCTATCCAAATGGGAGTTGCTGTATTACCTCTATCCTGACTAGCCCTTTATCCAAGCCTTCTCTTCATTTGGACATGGATCTTCATGAAATTCAAGTGCTATTAAATTGTATCCAGTTCCCTACCTTGACACATAGTGTCCCCTACCTTACATGACCTCTTTTGTTCTTTGTACATGTGCTAATATTACTATGTGTCAACATGCCCAAGAAATTCCCAAACCCTTGCTGTCATTCACCCCAACTTCTAACACGTACAGCCTTTACCCCCCCCCCCCTTGGCCTTTCACTCTCTTATGATATTATCTATCTTTGCAAAATTTACATAGTTTCTCCATATTGAGTTAAGGATTTATCTTTTACTGGTAATAATTATTAGCAATAAAAGTTTTACATAGCTGTTCCTCCTTAAAGCTGTATTGAATACAAGGTTTATTGAAGGAATTACTAAAGGCATCAAACACACTGCGTGTTTACTAAGTGAATAAAGAAATATGTGTGGAACAAAGCAAAGTATGTGTTGAATAAGTGAATCACTGAATCCAGCGTACAGACTGCCCAGATGTTCCGACCCCTGGGGAAGGTTCCACAGTTCCAAGTCACAGTTGGATGGTATTTACAAGGCTTAATTCCATCTTTACTAAATTATCTCGAATTTCCACTGATATCAGAAATAAATGTTTTTGTCATGTAGCCTAATTTATAACACTTGGCATGTATGAGAATATTGTTCATACTATCACTATTTATAATCATTTGAAGTGTTTTAATATAATTTACTCAGTTACTGTATTGACAACATTCAATGTTTTCTTAAGTTTTCAGTAAAACCAAATTGATTTCTGAAGCAAATACGGGCTAGAGACCCTTATTTTACAGGCAGGGGTATTTGGCACCAAAAGGTTAAGGAGCGTGTCCCCAAGACACAGCTAACTGATAGAAAGATCTGGAAAGGATCTGGAATAGAGAAATATGTAATCTCTCTGTCATCTTGTTTACTACTTCTGTTGCTGCATTAGTAAAATAATGAAAGAATAATGTTAGATAAATTCATTTCCCACAACTTTTTAAATAGAGTAAGAGATTGTAGCATCATCTACACTCTGCTGTGTGTAGAATAAACTTAACTTCCGCACCATGAGGAAGTCCCAGTATGTTTCTGCTCAACTGAATCAGGGTGAAATTATGATCCATGACCAGGAAGAGGTAGGCTTTGCAGGTAAGGTGAAACCAGTGCTAGGACCCTGGCCATATAGGTGCAGATGTAGCCAAACTAAAGTGAACCACAAGCCACCTCACATTTATTTGTTTTATCAAGGAGCCTCAAGTATCTATTTCTCCATATTCAAGGGCCTTTGCTCATTTCATTTACTACTGACTAAATTTTGTGTTGCCCTTCCCATCCTGCATACAAATTCATGTATTGAAGCCCTACTGGAATATTTGGAGGTAGGACTTTGCAGAGATAAGAGTTAGACTAAGTCATGAGATTGGGTGAGGGCCTAATGATAGGAATGATAACTTCGCCAAAAGAGAAAACACTGTATGATCTTTTCTCCCCAGTATATACACCAAGGAAAGACCATGTGAGATCATTAAAAGGCTGTACCTGAAAATCAGGAAAAGGGCCTTCCAAAAACTGAATCCACTCATACATTTACCTTAGACTTCCCAGACTTTAGGACTGTGGGGGAAAAAAAGTCATGTAAGTTGCTATTTTGTTCTATACAGCCTACTAGACTGAGATATCATGATCTAATTCCCCTTAACTCATTTGATTTTAAAACCTTTTTTATTCTGTGTTTGGTGGGGGGAGGAGCTCCAGTGTCATCTACACACCAGTTAATAATGGCCTTCTGGTGACAGATTCAACCTATTAGCATATGTAGGCAATATAGTAAACATTTAGCTAATTAAAAATGATTGATTATTCATAGTAACCCAAAGAGAAGAACATAAATGTCCACTGAGAGATTGATAGATAAAGAAAATAGGACACATATACACATACATGTTATGTTCATGCTTTAAAAATTAATAAAGCAAGAAATTCTGATATTTTCAACATGGATAAAATTGAAGGATATTATGTTAAGTGACATAAGCCAGGCATAGAAAGACAAATAATACATGATTTCTCTTACATTTAAGATTCCCTGTCCAAACAAGTTCAACTTATAGAAACAGAGCAGACAGGGGAACTAAGGGTGGAGAAAGGGAAAGTTGGTCAGAATATACAAACATTCAATTATAAGATGAAATACTTCTGGGAATTTAATATATAGCCTGGTGACTATAACTGGTAGGAAGTATTATATATTTTAAACTTGCTAACATTCTAAGTATTCTCAATACATCTACACATACACATATACACACTTACAGACATATATACTTACACACAGGAGATGTTAACATTTGCATATGTTAATTAACAGGATTGTAATGTATATCAAATTTCAATTTGTTTGATGCTCCTCAGTAAAAACTCAAAGAAAAGAAAACTTATAGGGACAATTCTGCTGCTACTTGTGTGGATCTGAGATTATGCGTTCAGTTTATGCTTTCATGTCATAGAGGGACTGAGTCAATAAAATGTTTGCACAGTGTTCTCAGGGGCTCTGTGTTTTCCAGATGTGCCTACTAGCTCTATCAGCTGAATTATTGGCTTACGCATCTATGTCACCCAACCTGAATTCAGCCAAAGCTCTTCTATTTTAAATATACCAGGACAAACCAAGCCCCAGTGGCTCAGGCCTGTAAACCTAGCTACTCAGAAGGCTGAAATATGAGGATAGCAGTTCAAAACCAGAACAGACTGCAAGATCCTACAGAGTCTTATCTCCAAGATGATACTCTTATCTCCAACTTGCTATGAAAAAACAAAACAAAACAGCAACAACAACAACAATAATAGCAGGAAAGTAGTGATGTGGCTCTCAAGTGTTAAGAGTTTTAGCCTTCCCACAAAACCTAAGGGACAGCCCTCGGGCCCTGAGTCTCAACCCTAGTACTGATGCATACACACATACTATAACTCACTGACATTATTTACATATATATATTATAGATGGATGTATATGTATAGATGCATGCATATATTGTTGTATATATGTCAATGTGTAGATATACATCTATTTGTCTCTCTATATATATCAGCTACACACACAGAACACTACTACATGGAGAAAATAAAATTATACTGTAAAACAGTAACAATAAAAACAAAGCAATGTTTGAAATCCGCTAGCATAGATGATCTCTGAGACTGCCTGTTCCTTCAATCTATGAAATACTGAGGAACGGCCAGCCACATGCCATTCTTGTCACATCAGAACATTCTCATCCTGCTTGGTCCATCCTGTGTTATTAGGATCCTCCTGCAAGTGCCCATCAGAGTCATAAGCAACCTCAGATTTCTCCAATCAGAAGAACATGGATAAAATAAATGTCTTGCAATTTTCCCCATGGCATAGATATGACCATGCAAAAGTACTAGTATCTCGTGAGGGTCTGATTTAACATGTATAATTCCATTCACTAGATAGTCATTGAACAAATACCAATGACATCCATTATTCTGGGTGGTTCATTAGCTTGGTGTTACTAAGCTTTCAGCTGAAATTGATCAATATATTCTTGTCATTATTACTCAGTTTCACTTGTTATTTATTTTTCATATTTACCCAGCAACCACAGTTACGACTACACCATAGAATAAGAAATTTGGGGACTAATTTCCTTTTCTACATTATTTTCACTGAATATTTCTGGCTGCTATTTATCAACAAGTGCAGGTATATAACTGAGCTAGGCACAGGGATAAACACAGGAAAAGTTTAAAAGATATGGCTACTATCATCAAGATTTAGAGTTTCATAGCACAACACAATGCAAGCAGGTAACAAAAGAACAGTGCTAGAGAAATTACCTATGCCACCTGCCAAGGTGTGGCACAGACACTCAATTTGCTTGGCAGCCTGGGAAGGGCAAGATCAAGACAAGCTGCAGTTTTGTGGGGATAGGCTGTTTTCTGTTGTTCATTTTGATATCACCTGTTCCTAAGCTTCTCTCGCGCTCCTGAGCTCAGCTGATCCTCTGGCTTTCTTCTACCAAGTTTGGAGCCATAGATATGAACCACTGCCCCTCCACCCCCGCAGAATATAATGGCTTTAATGGCTTTAAATAAGCATCACTACTTACAGAAAAGGGAAGTATTTAAAAGACAAGCCAGGATACTCAAGAAGCCAGCTAAGTTAGTTCTGTTAGGAAGACCAAGTACTAAGCCTCTGCCACCACTTTTCTACTGGATGCTGGTCAAGTAAATATCCTGTTCTGAATCTCAACTCATTATTATCCAATGGAAATTAGATTCTAGGCTCCTGTATATGTCAAAGACAAATCTTCATTTAAATGTGTTTAATGCTTGCAATGTGCTTAGTGCTCACTACCTGTGACAAAGGCACGCATTATTATGAGTATAATCATCGTTTACCACCTGCTTGCTGCACTTGAACCCATTACTCATGCCATCCCTCTCCCAGGAGGGGCCCTTCCTCATCTTCCGGATTCACCTACCTGATCTTGGGGAGATGAATTGACTAAATCTTAACATTTACAGTGACCATTTCCAAAGGCTTAGAGGAAGTGGAGAGGGAAAGTGGGATTAGACTTGAATTCTTCTGTACATATGTTTGCTTTATAATAATTGAGCCTGATTAAGGGTGGGCGTATGCCCTCTCAGCCAGCAGGAGGAAATAGCTAATTTGGGAAACATGCAATCCATATAGCCCCCAAGGTAGTGGTCTTCTACTTGAGAACCATCTTCCTCACATTCCGATTTCTCCTGTAATTCCTTTTTTTTTCTTCTTCTTTTTTTTTAAATAAAAATGGCAGTAATAATCTGGGATTCGATTCCCCTTTTCTAAAGGGGAAATTGCCAAGCTTGTTAAACTTATGCAGACGTAGCAATACTTTTACTACGCTACCATATGCCTTCTTTAAAAATAAGTTGAAAAGAAGAAGAAAAAAAGAAACCACCCCACCCTCCCCCCCCCAAAAAAAAAGAAGAAGAAAAAAGAAACACAACAAATATTCACCAACCCATATGGTCAGTAATTGCTGTTTAATAGTCCTCCTATTACAAACCTAAGAGGCAGCAGTCTGAATTACCAGTAGAGTATTAATAAACAGGAATGAGTTAATAGTGCATAAAGACCTTCTAGTGGAACAGTGGGGGAGTTGAATATTCTTTTCTTCAGTCAGCTGTAAGTAATTACTGCATGGTGTGCCTCTGCCTATTACCATAACAGAGCAATTGGACGTGAAGAATGGATAATAGTATGGACATGAAGGTATTTTTAGAATATCAGCAGTGAATCAGGTACCTGGCCTACTCCAGTAGAAACCTTTAAATAAGTTTAGAAAGACTTGTTTTTGTGTTTTTTTTTTCCTTATGACATTTAGCCATGGTAGAATTTTGAAAAGATCAATCTAATAAATTATTTAAAATAACTTTACAAAGACGATGCCTGTGATATGTAAATAAGAAGGCAAAGAAGGGAGGAAAGCAAAGCTCAGAAAGCCCAGGCGGACATCAGGCCTGTCTCTGACGCTACTGTAACTACATAATCACAGGTTCCTGCCTGTTCCTGAGAGACACAACTTCCCTCTGCCTGATGCCGAATCCAGGAGCCAATTCACATGACTGTCTCCCACTGGCTGCTCAGGTGAAAGTGAAAATATTCAAATCAGAGCTGTAAGTATGATTGCTAGAGTTGTGGGTTTTCTAAAATTGAGTTAGTCATCCTCAGTGATTTAATGATGCATATCATTTATTTTAAAATATTATTACAGGGGCATTGACTGACTCCAGCTCATTTTGTGTGTGTGTGTGTGTGTGTGTGTGTGTGTGTGTGTGTGTGTGTGTGTGTGTGTTTTCCCTAGGGACTGTCCATTAGGCAATGTGCAGGGTATAGACAGCGGCAGGCTGAGGTATTGTCTAACGGGTACAACATATGTTCTCAGATGAAAACAGCTTGAGATTTTGATTCAGACAGTGGTAATTTTGCAAATGCATACAAATATCATTTAAGGAATATTTTGATTTTTTTTCCCAGGGTATAGGTCCTTCTTCTGCCTCCTGGCTGCATGGGCTGATGCTGATTTTTCAATTTGCAGGTTTGTTAAGCATCATGGAATGTTTTGGTTCTCAATCAAGAATATTCTTCCCAAGTGGTTCCAGAGTCCTCCGCTTGAAAATAAATGCGTGTCCTCTTTGTCTCCTAGCAGCATGTGTTCCAACATACAATAGCAGCTCGGTATGGAGACAGGCAATGCCTTTGATTGAACCATCCTATAGGTTTTTAACCTGTCACTCTCATGGGCTGCAGGCTTTCTTAAGGCAGGGCAGCAAGCTCTCTTCTTCAGGCAGTGTTGGCAGCTGGAGTCCAATGGAGGTGGTCAGGAGCCAGGACCCAAGTCTTCCTCTTGGCAGGATTCCTGTCCTCCAATGTAGCACCAGACATGAACAGAAGATGAGCTGCTCCAGGGCCGATGACCTCAGAGACCCCTGTGAAAAGGAGAGCCCTGGCCCCTGGAACAGGTGGCAGTGTTTAACTGATCTCTGCCCATTGCTTTGAAGTCTTTTGACAAACAAATGTGAGTGAAATAAATACTGTCACATGTATTTTGCCTGTAAGACCCCATCATTGTGTCTGAGTTCTGTAAGCCAGCACACTCTGATTCATCTAGACACAACCTCTTTTTTGCTAAAAGATGCTACAATGGAAATTTGCAGCTGTGTGTTTCACCTGTTTAGCTGGTGATTCAGCAAAGGCATACCCATAGAGGCATACCTGTGTCCTAGCAAGAACAGCCATGTCTTCCTAGTACTGTTTTTGATTGGTTTTTATCATGAGTTTAAAAACACAATTGTCTTTTTTTGTTGTTTAAATCTATAGAAATATGACAGTAAAAGAAAAAAAAAGCTTATTAAATGCCAGTTTTAGGCAGCGTTTTTCCCACATAAGATACATGTTAATGTTCATTTCAGAAAAAATTCTTAAGAATTCAAGAATTTCAGGCATTGTAGCATTTAACATCCTTGTACTTTTAATTTGATGAAAACTGGAAAGTCTCACAAGTGATTTTTGTGAGTGACTATACTGAGGGTGCTTGTGTGGTGTCTCCTTTACATTTATTCTGCATGTCTGTTAATCATGACTTTCCCCAAAGACACAGGTCATGACTCTGAGTTTTACATCCAGGACTACATCCTTTGTTCAAAGGACCAGAAAGGGAACTTTTCAAGAAAAAGATACCACCAATAATCAAAAGATGCTGTTGCTATTACATATCTAGAAAACCCCATTGGAAGCCAAGAAAAAGAAATCTCCCAAGAGTGACACAACAGGGGAGAGGAGCATTCTGAGAAGTCCCTGGTGGGGAGGGGGAGAAAAATCCTTACAACTGTTAATAAAAAAAAAGTCATCTCAGAAGCTACCATACAGCTCTTCAGCATTGGGAATTCTATCTCATTTTCTGTTTTTATTATGTTCATTCAGGATAGGGTTCTCAATCCTGCTTCTACCCACTGAATCTTGGAATTGAGGGCGTAGGACACAATGCTCAATTTGGCGACTAGCCCTGTAGTCAAGAATTTTTAGTGTTTTCAGGTGTTCTGATGGCACTCAATCTGGCCTTTCTCTAGTATGTTGATTTCATTTCCTCCCAACCTCCCAAATTCTTCTGTTAATTCCCCAACTGCTCTGAATCTATCCTGCCTCTGGGTCTTTGTATTATTTGTGTTCTTGGAATGCACTGAGCCTCGATCAAAATGTCATCTCAAAGAAAACTATTCTTGGTGTCTTTCCAGGCCTTTTTTAATCCTAATTTATTGTCTACACAAAATTTGTATTAGGTGATGCTTTCTCATTAGTTTGTGTGCTATCTGTTCTCTCCATAATATAATGTATGTGCTTCTATGGTTTGTATCTGGTGTAAATTTGTCTCCCAAAGATTCATAAACTGGAGGCTTAGTCCCCCCCAGCAAAGGACTGTTTTGAGGAGGAGGAACCCAATAAGAGGAGGACCCTTAAGAGGAAAGTGAGAGGTGATTGGGTATAGTAGTCAAGACCATCTGAAGAGATTGATATACATTTTGCAGGTCCCCATTATTTTCCCAAGGGAGTAAAAAATACTGTTTTGATCTATTCATGTTGGGCTTGCTTGTGAATTGTCTTAATTAATGAAATGGTAATAAATGGGACAGAAGTAGAGATTCAGATTTTCAGGCATGATTACACTTGTCTTCTTGTACTCCTGAAATTTCCCAAGAGAAGAATGTGCTTGAGATAGCTGTTGTCCAAGGAGACATCAGAGATAAGGGGAGCAGATATGATCCAAAATGACAGTTGAAAGTCCAGATAGGATGAGTTCTGCATCAGTTAGCCACCTTCCCACTCACAGAATTACTAGTGACACAAATCAGTGCTGGTCATAGCAAATTAGATATTTTCAAGTTATTTGTTTCATAGTATTTACTATAGGACAAATGCTGACTGATATAGCTTAGTTTTGTTTATCACCTACCTCCTCATAGGTTCTAAGAGCTAAGGAAAGTGTACATTGTTTATTTATTTACTCCAGTGGACAGAATGTGTCTAGAGTCATGGTCATTATCTAAGAAATAAATAAAAATTAGAAGACATAGTAAGACACTTGAGTTAACATTATATATTAAAATTCTATTTCGGTCTATCATTGCAATGATCAGAGGGCAAGAAAGAAAAGTATATGATGAATAAGAAAAGAGGCCATTTGGAATTCCTCACAAGGAAGTATTAAAGATTTCCCTGAGTAGTCTGGTATTGGGACAGCAGAAATGACAGTCACAGGCAATTTTGGTGAATTTAGTCTTTTTTTAAATTTCTTTTTGAGACAAGTTCTTACTATGTAACCTGGATGGCCTGTAACTCACCATCCGCCTGACTTCAGCACTCCTATACAGCCATATTTCTATCTGTGGCTTCAGCAAAGTAGACTCCATTCATGTGTTGAAATGAACTGACTTTCAGGGCTCACCAATACTTGTTATACCTCACTGGTCCTTTAGTCACAGAAGATATTAAAATGAGGTCAGAAAATAACATGCCTGATTCTTTACTATGCTGAAAATTGTGACATGGAATTAACATAGAAAACTCTGGTCTCTTTCCACAAATGAAAAGACAGGAACTTTACTTATATTCTTAGAAGAACTTAGCCTTTTATATTCTCTGAGTCAACCCATTGTGCTTGCCTTGACTTTCCCAATTCAGTCTCACTCATAACACAAATATCCCACCTTATTTTCAGACAGCAATTCCACCAAATATTTTGCCTGCCACCCAATCCCTATTATGTCCCACATGCTGTGATAATTCCTGGGAACATATTTAAAGAGGACAAAGTTATTGCCACTGAGATATCTTCTAGATAAGAAAGACAAACAACCACACTGTGTAATGAGATTGTAAATGCTACCATATCATAAGAACACGAAAGTATGTAAGGTAAGCAGTACTGAAGGATCAACAAAAGTGGAATTTGAAGAAGCAGGAGCTAAAGAGATGGGTGAAATTATTCTTAACATAGTTTTTGTTTATGCTTCTTGGAAAAGTGGTCCTATACAACAGAATAAAGACAATGGAAGCCCTGCAAGAACTTTCCACAGCTGAGAAGATACGTATCCAAGTAGAAACAGAAAAAGAAAAAGAGAACTTTGCTGAGCCCCGAGACCCTTCTTGTACCTTGATGTAAATATCTTACCACAGACTCAAGAAACTGAGAAAATGACAAGGAAGCACAATAAAGCTGTGTTCTAGGAAGGGAAGGGAAGCAAAATCTGATTCAGGCCACTTACCTACTCGGTATTTTTTCTTATTTATTGCCAAAGTAATGTACAGAGAGGTTACAGTTTCATATGTTATGCCTTGGGTACATTTCTTGTACTGTTTGTTACCTCCTCCCTCAATCCCCACTCTCCCTCCTCCTTTCCCTCTCCCCTCATGAGTTGTTCAGTTGGTTTACACCAAATGGTTTTGCAAGTATTGTTTTGTAGTCATTTGTATTTTTATCCTTTATCTCTCGATTTTGATATTCCCTTTCATTTTCATAGTTCTAATACCAGTATATACAGTATCCGGGGTACTCAGATGAGATACAGTGATGGTGTGGGTACAATCACAGGAAGGGGATACAAGAGGATCATCAACAATAGAAGCTACAGCTTCATATGGTATGTTGAAAGTGTTTACAACAGTGATATAACAATTGTTTCCATAACATGGAATTCATTTCACTTAGCATCATCTTATGCATTCATAAGGGTATAACTATTGGGCTCTTGTGATCCTCTGCTGTAACTAGCCTAAACCTGTGCTAATTATTTCCTATGAGGGAGACCATAAAGTCCATGATTCTTTGGATCTGGCTCACTTCACTTAGTATAATTTTTTCCAAGTCCTTCCATTGCCTTATGAACGGGGCAATGTCATTCTTTCTGATAGAGGCATAAAATTCCATTGTGTATATGTACCACATTTTCCTGATCCATTCATCTACTGAGGGGCATCTGGGTTGGTTCCATATTTTAGCTATGACAAATTGTTTTGTGATGAACATTGTTGGGCTGGTGGCTTTAGGGTGTTCTTGTTTGTGGTCTTTGGGGTTGATGCCCAAAAGTGGGGCTGCTGGATCATAGAGGAGCTGTATGATTAGCCTTCTGAGGGATCGCCATACTGCTTTCCAGAGTGGTTGAACCAGTTTACATTCCCACCAACAATGAAGTAGGGTTCCCTTTGGCCACATCCCCTCCAACATTTATTATTGTTAGTTTTCTTGATGAAGGACATTCTTACTGGGGTGAAGTAGAATCTCAATGTTGTTTTGATTTGCATTTCTTTTATGGCCAGTGATGTAGAGCACTTTTTCATATGTCTCTTGGCCATTCTCATTTCTTCATCAGAGAAGTCTCTTTTTAAGTCTTTAGCCCATTTTTTGAGGGGGCTGTTGGTTCTTTGCGGTTTTGTTTTAGAGGAATTTAACTTTTTTAGTTCTGCATATATTTTAGATATGAGGCCTTTTTCCATTGTATGGCCGGTAAAGATCTTTTCCCAATCTGTGGGCTTCCTGCTTATCTTATGAGCTATGTCTTTTGCCATGCAGAAGCTCTGCAGTTTGATGCAGTCCCATTTGTCCAACCTTTCCTTGATTTGGAGCATCCTAAGCAGAAAGAACAGTGCTGGAGGAATTACAATACCAAACTTCAAGCTGTATTATAAAGCTGTAGTAATAAAATCAGCTTGGTATTGTCACTGGAACAGGCCTGAGGCCTGAAGACCAATGGAACAGAATTGAAGACCCAGAAATGAACCCACAGAACTATGCATACTTAATCTTTGATAAAGGAGCTAAAAAAAAATAGGATGAAAGAAAGATAGTCTCTTGAACAAATGGTCTTGGCAAAACTGGTTCAACACCTGCAACAAACTAAAACTAGATCCTTATATATCACCCTACACCAAAATCAATTCCAAATGGATCAAAGACCTTGAAATCAATCACCCTGAAAACACTAAAGGAAGGAGTAGGAGAAACACTTGAGCTCCTTGGCACAGGACGAAGCTTCCTTACCTACTTGTTGAAAGGAAGTGCCAGTTGTTTTCTTATGGAAAGCACTTGTAGTCAGTAAAGAAATTAAAAAGCAAGTGAATAAAGTCCAAATATAAGAAACAAATTGTCTAACAAAGGATAGACAAGGTAGAATTTGGTATGACAGAATAAAGGCATAAGGGGACAAAGGATCATCAGAGTCTAAAACATATTAGAAAAAAAAAATGTTAAGGCTTCTTGTGAGATAATGTATTAGACAACATAAGGTACCATGAGGCCAAGGGACCACGAGTTTATGTCCTCAATTTAAAAATCTTCTGACTTCATAGAGGGTGTTTTTGTAGATAGCTGAAAAGATGCTTAGATAAATAAATGTGTAAAATAAATGTATATAGTAAAAATGTTTGTATATCCACTGTATAGTTTTTATTTCATATAAATTATAGCTGAACTGTGTCCGTAATATAGTGAGTTAATCTTTTAATGGCATTTATTTTCCCTTCTGTCTTCATTATTCCACTCTAATTGCTCTTCCTACTGTCCTGGAAGTTTACATCGATATGATTTTTTTTTTTTTTTTTTTTTGGCCAGTCCTGGGGCTTGGTCGCAGGGCCTGAGCACTGTCCCTGGCTTCTTCTTGCTCAAGGCTAGCACTCTGCCACTTGAGCCACAGCGCCACTTCTGGCCATTTTCTGTATATGTGGTGCTGGGGAATCGAACCCAGGGCCTCATGTATACAAGGCAAGCACTCTTGCCACTAGGCCATATCCCCAGCCCCATGATTTTCTAATAGCGTATCTTATTCTAATATCTACTGAAAGGAACCTGTTCCTTATGTAACTCAGCTTTGACAAAGACAATTTTAGTAGGAAATCATATAATTCTTCCAGTTAACTTCTTTCAAGATTCAGTCATATTGTTAACTGAAACATAAATCATAAACCTATACATAAACTACTTATAATGTATAAAATAATTTTATGAATTTTCTGACAACAACCAAAGACAAATCCAAGTAAGATACAAGATACCATGATGTTCTCTTCTCTATTCTTAATATTTAATCAACAGCACATTTCATAATTGTCATTCTCTCTTATTTGTCCCTTATATTTTCATCACATATGCCCTCAACCAAATGTAAGCAAAAATAAACATGCAGGTAAAAAACATCTTGAAGAGACTACTGCCTAGCCAAAATTATCTTTTGTCCTCACATACATGGTCATATGAACATAAGGAAGTACTGAAAGTAAGAAAGAGAGGAGGCCTATCAGAGGGGTTAATGAGATGGTGGTTTAAATACCTGTGCTAGATTCCTCCTCAGCTGGAGGATTAAGGACAAGTTAATTAATGACTGTGAGACTCAGTTTCCATCATTCATAAAATAAGTATAATAAAAATCTTCCTTATAAATTGGTTGAGAGATTAAGTGGGGGAAGATAAAGGCTCATAGAAGCGACTAAAGAATTAAGTCTATAAATAGCAGCTAGAATTCATGCTTCAAAGATGTTACTATTTTATTCCCACCTGACACAGAAGGCTCCTGACAGAAGAGGGGTTAATAGACATGAGTTTCAAAAAGCATGCCTAACCATTCTGCTAACCACAGTAGGGAAACTCTTCGCTTTTCACATTCAGAAGTAACCTGTCCACTGGTAACCCTTATAACACACACGGAAGCATGCATGCACGCACAAAGCCCTTAAATCCATTAGAAAAATACACATAATGTCATCTTGGATAATTGTTAACTATCTTTTTCATGAATGTGTCAGTCTAGTCACAGTCTTCCAACAATAGAGATCTGGTTTAGGCATTGGAGGAACCCTGTGAAGTCTCTTCCCACCAACTTGATGGCCAATCCTTACCTCCTTGATATAATTAAATAGCCATAATATCCAAAATGCTTGTTTAAGTAACTAGAAGAAAACCTCGTATCTCTGCAATGATGAAGAGCCTGCTCTTACACTTCACATTGATTTCCAACAGCTATTGTTCAGCCTCCACTGTAATAATCCCAAGAAATGCTAATTGCTGTAAAACCTATATGAGAATGAGGAGAAGCTGGAAATACAAACTTTCTATCAAAATGGAAATCAGCACTCAAGTTGCTAATTTCTCCACACCAGAAAGTGTTCTGGATGACCATTGCAAACTTAGCTAAAGTACAAATCACCAAATCAAAGAATTTCACTTGGATTCAAGAGACGAAATGCTAAAACACTTCCAGAGGCTAAGTTCTTTTGAGAAAGCAAACAGCAGGAAGTTTGGAAAAGACACAAGATATACATTTTTACAAAAATGTCTGAAAATCTCTTGAATTATTCCTTGTATCCTGCAATATGTTAAGAGTTCGTGCTTTGGAAAACAGCTGGTATTACATTAATTAGATACATCATTGAAAAATCTAGTGATGATAACTGGTTACAACAAAGGACCGAATGTACCTAATCTGATCTCTCTTTCCATGTGGCATATGCCTCCTTTAAGAGACATCTCTGCAAGGGCCTAGTTGAGTCTGCTAGGCCTATGGCACAATGTAAGGTGCCTCCTCAAGTGCCATCCTAGACAATCTGGGATGATTTTGAGAGGCAGGGGCTATTCCACCATAGGTCAGAGGCACAGAATCAGTAAAGAGACATGTCAGGGGCATCCAAGGATTATTATGTGAGATTAATAAACAAACAATGGGAGAATTGGTCTCAGTTCAGACATTCTCTTGATGCCTTTGGAGTAATAGCAGTCAAGCAGAAGGGAGGCCTCCTTACAGAGGTACCCGGTTATCTCAGGCCTCCAGGATCTCAGGAGTGTGGTGCAGGTTGGGCAGGTATGTCCAGACCACTCTCCAAGAGGTCATTCACACTTGGCAAGCCTCGGGCTCTGATTCAGGCTGTGTCAGTCTAGGGGAAGTAAGGGAGCTTCTTTGATGGTCTTTTTTAGTCTTTTTGTCATCTGTTGAGAATTTAAGTCTGTGTGTAGTTGTAGCCCTATCGTTCATATAACTAAACACTGTGTTGAGAAAGAAAAAAAGTGGAGTTAGAAAAGTAATCTCAAAGACAGCATTTTCCTGAAGAGCCTATCTTTGAAAGATGCTCTAGAAACCATTATAACTTTGAGGAGACTAAATGTTATAGTGAAAGCAGACTCATATCCCCAGAGGGACTTAAATGTAGCTTAAAAAATGATTTGCTTTTGCCACTCATTGCAGTGCTAATACATTGTCCAGATCAGAGTTTTTGTAAATGACAGAGGGCTTATTTTCTTCATATCTGAGTGTTGAATGAAGAAATCTATAGTGTGTGTGTGTGTGTGTGTGTGTGTGTGTGTGTGTGTAACATAAAACTGGTGGATGGTTCACTAAATATATTCATACTTTTTTCTGCATAGTGAGATTATGGGTGTTTATGTTTTTGGTGCTTTACGTTTTAATTCTTTAATTTCTCTCTTTGACTGTGTATTAGAATTAAAAAATAACACACACACACACACACACACATAAACTAAACTAAAAAAATCCAAATTATAAAAATAAAAAGGGGGCTTGGAATTTGGCCTAGTGGTAGAGTTCTTGCGTAACATGCATGAAGCCCTGGGTTCCATTCCTCAGTAATACATAAACAAAAAAAGCCAGAAGTGGTGAGGTGGTTCAAGAGGCAGATGCTAATCTTGAGCAAAAGAAGCTCAGGAACAGTTCTCAGGCCTTGAGTTCAAACTCCAAGACTGACAAAATAAAATAAAATAAAATAAATATAAATAAAAAGGAAAACTGCTATGAAAGGAAAACAAAAAGAGGAAGGAGGAATAATAAAAAAGAACCAAGAAATGGATATGATCAAAGAACATTATATGCATACATGGAAGTGACACAATGAAACCCTTTCTTATATACAATTTAATATATGCCAGGTAAAAATATATGCTTAACTGAAAGCTTTAGAATATGGAAAAATTAAAAAAGATGGATAAGTGTTGCTTTTAGATTATTTATTACTTCTATTTGGGTTTGTCAACTCTAAAAATGTCAGATATTTGGTCAGTCCTTTTCAAATCCAACTATTAAAAATCTGTGTATATTTTTGTACATGTATACTTCATAACTCAAAAAATTCTACTTTTGATCTGTTTTAATTCTTTTATTTCAAAGATCATGTTATATCTCTATTTTTTCCTCTTTCAAACTTGAAAATGGCCTTTGGCCAAATGTGATAAATTTTTGCCCTGATATTATATAAAAAATAAATAAAGTGTGTCTGCAAAAGCTCTCTGAAAACTCTAAAGGACTTTAAATGTGCATGGTATATCAGTGGTGGGAAGAAGAAGGGACTAAAGAAGAAGGGAAAGAATGAGGATGAGGATGAGCTTTGTCCATCTTCTCACAGCACAAATTCCAAAGGTCCTTCCTGAATGAATTTAGAAACAAGCAATGATATTATGTGGCATTCCTAAATACTCTATTTTTTATAAACTGAATCCCAAGCCTTAGGGAGCATGGTGCCTGCCTCTGTTAGCATTTTTTTCTTCTGTCATTTATTGCTGGTAAGAGCAATGGATCTCTTTCTATAAACCCCAAATTACCTAAGAGCTTTAGCTCTTCTTTCTGAGACCATTCAGTATCCCTTATGTATCTACATTGTTGAGTTGCTCTAGAAGCAGTTCTTACACTGCAAAATTTAATTTAAAACTGTTTAGGAGTATCAGACATGTGGTTCAGAGTCTCTATGAGGCGTTGAAGATCATTTGATACAGGATGGACAGACAGGAGTGCTTTTTGCCTCTGTCCCCAGGCTGTTTGTCTCTCTCTCCTACAAATGACATAAAAAATATCCAAAGGGGCATTGTCTTCCCCATGTTGCATACTACTGGCTCATTCCTATAATATGCTAGCTACTCAGGAAGGTGTGATCTGAGAATTAAGGTTCAGAACCAGCCTGGGTAGACAAATCTGAGACTCTTATGTCCAATGAAGCAGCAATAAGTCAGGATTGGAAGCATGACTCAAATGGCAAAATGCCAGAGAGAAGGGGGAAAAAAATACCAGAAAGAGCCCAGAGCCATGATTATAAGCCCCAATATGCCAGTGTGTTTCCCTACCCCTACCTCCCTTCTTATCTTTGGTGTGTGTGTGTGTGTGTGTGTGTGTGTGTGTGTGTGTGTGTGTGTGTCAGAGAGAGAAGATAGTGAAAAGATAATGATCTTAGAAAAAGGAGAAATGTGATAAGTTAATTTCAGATCTCCTTATTAGCTTCGCCCACAATCAAAACAAGAGGAGAGAATATGCTGGCAGAGAACATTTCTTTCCAGTCTCCCCCAGACCTCCTGGGGTCAGAATAAATACACCGCAATGGTTAAGTTATGCTCTGGAAGCAAACTGCCTGGGTTCCTTTCTACTGCCTATTATTAGTTCTATGACCTTAGAGATGTTGATTGGCTTCTTTTTGTCCTAAATAATTCCTCACTGAATCATGATAATCATCATAGGGCCTATTTCATAGGGTCCTTGAGAGATTCCAATGCATGAATACATGTAAAGCATGTACAACAGTGTCTTACCATTGCTAAGTGTCTTATCATCAACTGTCCCATAAGTAGCAATAGTTAAGGAAAGGGAATCCTAAGTGTACCCAGACCCCCACAAGTCTCTGAGGCTCATAATCTGTCCTCCCAAAGAAGATAATACTGAGAAATTCTGGTATTCTGAGAAGAGAAATACTTGTCAGCATTTCACGGTTTGGGGTGAGTGTGTGTGTGTGTGTGTGTGTGTGTGTGTGTGTACCTATTTGTGCATGAACACATGTTTACTGGGACTTCTGGGTTCTCCTTTGGCTCACCATGGTCAGCCTCATCAATTGTGTATTTGCATTTTGTATTTTGACTTATGCAAAGATAGCAAAGGAAATTTCTTCTCAGGAACAATATTGAGTACATGATTCCACTATTTTCTTGCCAGCCTTTCTGAGCACCAATAAAGTCTTAGAAGGCATTAAACATACTGTCTTTTAAAAGCTAGAAAATATGAAGCACAAAGGTGTGCTTAACCCATAGAGTCCTCTTTGCTTCCTTTTTTTTGTCCAGAGGACAAATCATAGAAGAAGAAATAAAAGAATCTGCAGGTATATGCTAATACTCTCAAACACAAATGCATTATCTCTAGGTGCCCTTAAATAAGCTAGAAAAGCATTTTAAGACATGCTTGCCTGGCTTTCTTGAGGTGAGCTAGCTCTTTAGCATCTGAGGTAAATTAATATTCATTGAAATTATTAATAAACAGATTAAATTTTTCTGGGAAAATTTAAAAATTGATCAGCCAGCATAATACCATACCTTACACCTCTGCTCAGAGGTCCACCTATCTATCTCATTAACACATGTTGGAAAAAACACACACCAGAAAAAGGTTGGAGCAAGGCCTACACCACCCCTACTCCACTTTAATTCATTCTTCAAACAAGTAGTTCCATGTTTTATTTTTATCTGCCATCCTTTTCTGTCCACACCTCTTCCATTCCGTATCTCACCCCCCATAATATCAACTTATTAAATATATATACTTTAATAGGCTCTTAGAAAATGAAGATATTTCAGATTTGTTTTGGGCAGGAGGGGGTTGGGGCCTGGATTTCAGGGAACAGCGCAATCCTCCACCACACACATTTCCTCCTCCTCCAGGGACCGCTTTTCATCTTCCATCCTCCCTGCTAAGGAGAACAGAGGCTAATTTAGGAGCCTCTTTATGCCTGTACATATTCAGCCAGAGGGGTCACTGTTGATTGATGCAAGATGCTCTGTCCTCCAAGAGCTTGCCAAGTCCCTGCTGGTCCAGAGAGCAGCAACCAACAGTAAGTCACCCTTTAGTGCCTGTATATTTCTGTGCCTCCAGCTAGAAAGAGTCAATAAACACCAGAGGCAACCTATGTTGCCTTAGATCACTAATAAAATGCCTAATACCATCACCCCAGAGCCCTTTGGCAAAAACTATTTCTCTACAGATTCCAGGCCCTAGCAGCCAATTACTACAGAGAGGCCTCAGAGATGTGGAGGAAGAGGAAGGGGAAAAATAGATGCTCTCTCCAAAGAGTTATGTACTTACTCCAAGTGAAGCAAAAATCATGCTCTTCCGTTGACTCCCATTTGAGGCTGGGATGAGGCTGAAATTCCTTGGTTCTACTTATGCCCATATCTGTGGGCCTCAGATGAGAATATGGATGTTTACAGAGGCGATGTAGCTCTTTTTTCTTGCTTCTTTCTTCCCTCCATACCCTATTGCTGATACACAGTGGAAGCTTGTACATAAGTTTCAAAAGCAGCTCAATGGGATTTCCCAGATGCCAGGAAATTCAGTTTATCATACTGTTAATCCTTCTCTTGCACTAGATAGAGGCTCAGTATTTCAGCTTTCCACTGGATCTCAGAAACATGTCCCAATGTATTCTATCCACTACTTGGACGCGGTCAACACCTCTCTGGCCTTCCATTTTATGTTAAGGGTGGGTGTCACAACACGTACACAGCATGCCTAGCATTGAAAATTCTGTATCTGCTTAAGGGAGTGTCTCTTTATTGATTTAGTTAGTTTTGTGTTGGTACAGGAACTTTAACTCAAGGTCTTTCAGTGGCTTGTTTGCTAGTTCTGTTTGTGCTGTTACTTAAGGCCTACCTCCAGTCTGACTTTTTGCTAGTAAAGAAGATGACAGGGCCAGAATTCTCCATGCTTATTTACAATCATATAGCATACCATACAGAGCCAGGCTCAGGTTAAACAGGAAAGACAGACACATTTGGTAGGTCATAGGTGTTTTTTTTATCCTTCCTTTTTACTCTCTCTGTTCTGCTACTATTTCCTAGAGGTTCTCTTTACAGGAGACATATGTGACAGAATTGATCAACACTCCACTGGGATATACTAACTACAGAAAAGCTCATGTCTTGTCAACCTGGAAAAATCACACATCTGGACACGCGTTATCGCTTGATAGGTGAGAATACCCAACACTCCTCTCCTGCAGGAAGGGAAGCACAGGTTTTGAATTTCAGCCCTCTTGAGAAACTCACAACACGTGAACTTTAAATACCCAAGATAGTTGCTTCTCTATAATATCTGTGGCATGAGCCATGGCATGGACTGCCTTCTTGTGGCATGCTCTGCAGCATCTGTGAGGTAAAGGGCAGACCTGAGCTGTCTCCCCTCTACTGGGCAGCAGAAGAGCCTTTGGGTGTAGTGAATCCACATTTGAATTTTGAGAAGAATTACAAAAAAAAAAATCTAATGTCTTCAAAATGGGAATAATATGAATGGTAACAGTATCTTCAACTTCTACAGTGCAGCCCCCATTTCTGAGTCACCTTCTCGTGTGTAGTTTCATGAGCTCTATACAACAAACTTCACATCAGCCTGAACATTTTGCTATATTTTCCAGTGTCAACACACTTCTGCATTTCATTTGATTACTACCAACAAGAAGAGATCTATGATTATCCCATCTCCAGTTTAGCATTGAAGAAACAGGGGCAGAAGAGGTGATTTTTCTTAGCATGTAAAACAAGAATTTAAAATTCAGATGTTTACAAAGGCTAGTAGTGTCTGGTGGCTCACACCTGTAATCCTAGCTACACAGGAGGCTAGATCTCAGGGTCTTGGTTCAAAGCCAGCCTGGGCAGGAAAGCCCATGAGACTCTTATCTCCAGTTCACCATTAAAAAGCCAGAAGTGGAGCTGTGGTTCAAGTGGTAGAGTGCTAGTCTTGAGCTAAAAAGCTTGGGAACAGCCCCCAGATCCTGAGTTCAAGCTCTAGGAAAGACACTAATTTTTAAAAAGTCTGTTGTTAACTAGTCTCCACTAATCTTTGCAACATGGGAAAACTGAGTCTGGAGAAACACAAAAGAATCAGAACTTGTGTGTCTAATAAGCCATATGTCCCACCTGATGGAGAGAAAGCACAGTGTAAACTCTAAGCTGTGGCTAGTGAAACGCTGTTTTAGTCTTTGCCTGGACTGTAAATCCAGTCCAGTTTCAAAAGCTGGACTCCCACAGAAGGGCTTTGTGTTGACACTTTCTCTGCATGTTTTGTTCTGCTTGTTTTTGTTGGCCTGGAGAACCAGCAGCAGGGACAGCAGGATGACTTTGAGCCACAGGGCGGTCTGTTCACACCCTGGGGACAGGGATGCTTCACCAAGTGAGCTGCAGCTTGAAAGGACGGCTGCTGCACTGTCTTGCTGGCTCCGTTTTGTTATCCCTGAGATAATAAATAAAGGCTCATTCTGTGGTGTCCAAAACACCCATTTCAGGAGACTTGCTCTTTCTGAAAGTCTCCTGAGTCCCCCTACCTGATTGCAGTCATATGCTGAGCATTTCAAATTAAATTAAAACAATTGACAAAAAAAAAATGAAAGGAGAGTAGGAAGGAGGAGGGACTAACCAGCAGAAACATCATTTATCAAAAAAGTAGGCAATGAGAAAAATGGAGCTTGAAAACCTCCACTGATACTGACAGAGATCAATCTTTGTTGTTTAGTCTTAGGCTACAAAAGGAGACAGAAATAATGTATAAGGCTAACAGGTCTAAGTTACTTAGTTCTAAAGTATTCTGATGCAAATTATTTTATGGCCAGGAAAAACAGAAAAATATTCTAAAGCTAAATCTGAATGTCTTTGACTGTTGGACTCAGATACCATCTCTATTTGGTTAAATGATGGCACAGATACAGGGTTTGGGAGGTACTGAAAAGCAATGTTCTTCCAAGGATGTGTGCAAAGCCCCATTGAAAGATGAATGGACGGCAAAGTGGAAGATGGAGGAATTCTAATAACACCTAGTCTTAGTGTGCTCTGATATCAGTAAGTAGTTAGGAAGGATAGAAGAATAATGGATGAGGATTATGGCCTACTACTAAGAGTGATTTCAAACAGTCTTTTCATTGTTTCATTACAAAAACAAAAACAAAAACCAAAAAAACAACAACAACAACAACAAAACAACCACCCAGGGACTAGTGGCTCACTTCTGTAATTCTTGATACTCAGGAAGCTGAGATTGGAGGATTGCAGATCGAAGCCAGACCAGATAGGAAAGTCCCGGTGAGACTCATGTCCAATTAACCAATGAAAAACCAGAAGTGGAGCTGTGGCTCAATGTGGTAGAGTGCTAGCCTTGAGAAAGAGCTCAGAGACAGTGTCTAGGCCCTGAGTTTAAGCTCTATGACAAACAAAAAAGCTTGCAATTAGCCAGCCCAGCATTGCCTACAAATCAGTTTATCCTCCTTGACACTCATCCACCTGGCTATCATTACATTTGCTGGTACCCTGCTGTCACTTCACTTTTCCAGATGCACTAAATATGGAGAGTCAAAAAAAAAAAAAAGCATTATGGTAGGTTGATATGGCAATCAAATGCTCAAAGGACATTTAATGTACCCTTTCAATCCTATCTTAAAAGGATATAGTATGAACTAAAACATATCGTCTTATTATTGAACTCTCCTAGTGGAGAAACAAAAAGCACCTAGAAATAAAATTCAAATCCCGTTGTCACTGAAGAGAGGCTCTTGTACAAACCCAAACACAATTTTGGATAAATAAGCTAATTGTTTCAGTGCTAAAGGTTTAACATCTCTTGTTCCTAAAACTAGTTTTACCACATTAGAGACCACTATTAACCAGACAAAGAGAGTGTAATGTTGGTATGATGATTACTTTATAAGAGGAATTTTTGCAGAGAGCATTAGAAATGCAGTTTGGTCACGCAGCCATCCCTAACACTGATCTTCGTCTTGATTATCTTCTGTCTAGGTACAAATAAGTTATTTAAGTCTCCAAAAGAGATAGTGCTCCTAGGTATTAAAAAAAAAAAAGACAGCAGTGATCCCTTTACTAAAACAAAACAACAACAAAAAACAATAAAGTACTCAGGAATGATCTGTGGAAATGTCTCCTCTGGCTATTATTTTTAGTCAGGCATTGTTGTGACTGTTTCCATGGCTAAACCATGAGCATGTTTTCTGCAGAAGCCTGGTCAGCTTGTGGCCTTAATTAACTTCCAGAAGTAGAATGCTGCGGTTTACCACTTATTAAATATCTCCCACACTAAGTTATAGTTTTAGCCTTCCACACCTCACTTAGTCAAGACATCTCAAAAAAAAAAAAGAGGAAAGAAAAACCCACAGAATTACTGGTGTTTTAAAATATGTACCATATGTAATAATCAAACTGAACACACAGGCGGAGGGGAAAAGTTGCTGAAGTTCCAGGAAGTACTCCCATGCAGATGGGATGACAAAGTTTTCTAACTGAGGCAAACAGGATGCATCATCGCTCAGGAGGAGATAAATTAGTAGTCGCCATTCCTTCACAGAAATTCAAAAGATGCATAAGAAGGTCTTGCTTGCACTGCATTCTGAGGATCCCTCATGTCTATGAATTTTCAGGTGATAAAATGGAACTCAGAATATGATGCCAAAGGATGAAGACCATCCCCACATTCAAGATTTCGAGCAGTAGCCTATTAGGAAGCAAAGAAAGTATAAAATTACTCAACAAGCTAATCTGCTCTTAATATA
This sequence comes from Perognathus longimembris pacificus, assembly GCF_023159225.1. Taxonomy (NCBI): domain Eukaryota; kingdom Metazoa; phylum Chordata; class Mammalia; order Rodentia; family Heteromyidae; genus Perognathus; species Perognathus longimembris. The sequence goes on from NC_063168.1 coordinate 36,303,939, forward strand.
ACATACAAGTAGACTAGACAAGCTCATTTCACCAGCATTTTATTCATGAGGGAGATGATGTAGTTTGAGATTCAATTGAGACAGAATTAGTTTTTGTGATTAGCTAGGTTGAGTGGTTAGGTATAGTAATAATGATAATGATATCATTATTTCTTCTTTCCTTTCTCTCCTACATATTCATACGTGTGTGCGCATGCACATATATACACATAGCTTCTCTCTCTCTCACACACACACACACACATACATGTTTTGTTAGTATTTGGCTTGTGAATCTTCAACTAGTGTTGTCTGTGTATGAAGTTGCAGACTCTCAGGGAAAATAAAAAATGAATTCACCTCTTGTTGAAATTCCACTGTGTATAAAATGGTATAGAATTTGACAGAGTCAAAAAGAAAGCCTTCTATAAAGAGTATATGAAAAGGCTGAGGGAGAGCATAAGAAAAATATATATATGCAAATTTTGCTAAACTTCAGCTTTGGATGGACTGAAGCATAAGTGAGAACTTCAACAAAGCAATAGAAAAAGATGACAGCTCAGAGTTTCAAAAATTTAAGACAGCAGCAGGATTAGACACTTTGGGTTGTCTTAGCACACATTTCTTATGGGAGTTAATTCCATTTGACATGCAAGACCAAAGCAAGATTACAGAGGCATAGCCCCATGGCGAGGTGTATGCTGTAGCTAAAAGCTGGGATTTGAATAATTGTGCAGGCTTACTCCAAGAATCAGACGAGAACAGAATGAATGGATTATTACAAGGAACTTTGTACATTTTTAACTGCTGGACTTAATAAAACACCCTCTATGTGAGAGGAGTCTAATGGTCGTCTGCACTTACTCTAGCTGAAGTTTGTGGTGGGATCTATCAAAAATGAGGAAAAACAGGAGCTGATTTTTAAGAAAGAAAGAAAAGAATTTATAACAAATGACCAGGCTGGGTCATGCCTCTATGATTTACTGAGGTACAGAAAAGTTGGAGGACGTGAGATCAACATACTCAAGCTCTCCCAAAGTTACAGGGAATTCATTTCCTGTTCAAAGAAGTTTGAAAAGAGTAGAGACCTAAGTTCAGGAAAAGTGGGCCACAAAAAGCAGGAAGGGGGTAGATTTTTATTTCACTATTTCAGCTTGTTAGGAAGGTCATTTATTACTGAGAAAAAATTACCACACCACACATCATTTTACGTATACACACACTTATGTGTGTATAAATTTGACCTCTTTTCCTTGAAATCCGTTTAAGCACTTGTCTGTAAAGGCAGAGAGAGTAATAGTTCTAAAGACCTCTCACTGCTTAATTAACAGTCCAGTGAGAATTATTCACCTTCTTTATATAATTCTTATTTAGCACTCATTAAAGTGAAGGATACACATGCTGGACAATGCAAGGTTCAGAGATGCTTCAAGGAGAAAAAGTAGTCTTCTAATAGCTGAGAAGTATGAAAAGCTGCCCATTAACAGTAGCTAAGTAGACTTTTCATTTTAAAAATCACTGATTCAGATATGAAATGATTTAATTTGATTTTCTCCTTTAAAATAACCTTCATCGCCTGGATCCTGAAAGCTAAAGTCTAAGCCTTCCTGTGGCCCTAACTAGTTTAGTGGGTTGAGAAATCCCCCCAGGGAAAGAGAAGGAAACTGCTCCCTGGCCATGGCCCTTGGGCAGTGCGCCCTCTGCTGGGGAACCTGCCTGAGTCCCATCATGGGCCAAAAGCCTGATGGTCCCAAGACTGGCAGAAGAGACAATAGACTTCAAATACTGAAATCTTCTATTCGGAATAGCATCTCTTTCTCCTAGCCGAGAGTGGAAATTAGAGGAAGGACACAAGACGGTGTGAGTGCTTCATTAAACCAGAACTCAACTGCAGCTCTCCTCACAAAACATATCTGACAACTTCAGCCTGCCATGTAAAATGGCAAGAGGAATGATGAACACATTACAAATTTGTAGACCCTAAAATTAAACTCCACCTCATTTATTTCATATTTCAGCAGAGCTTGGCAATGCTTTACATAGAGGCACAGATCTTTCCTGATAAGCTCTGTGGTTTCCTTCCTGGAGAAGGGATTTGTGCTTTGTATGGATGCACTCAGTCTTCTAGAAGTCCAAATTCTGCAGGGTATAGCTGGGGGAAGAGGCCTGTGACCATTGTGTTCCATGGGAGCAAGGCTGGATTCATAGCTCTGAGAGAGAGTCAAAGGGAGTCATTGCTGGAGGAAGATAATGAACTAGCCTCATCACCTCACTCTCACCCTCTGTGCATCATTTAGATATTTGCTGCCAACACTGTCGTTTGTAGAACAGCAGATTCTGCCTCACTGGGAAGCTTGTTAGAAAGCTAGGCACCAGACCCCACCCAGACCCAATGAATGAATCACAATCTGCATACAAACAAGATTCTAGTGATTCATAAGGACAAGAAAGTTTGAATTATGTCACTGTAAACACTTGAAGAGGTAAAAAGCAAGTAAAACTAGAGTAACTGAGTTTGTGAGAAGAAGGGAAACTAGCCACCATCTGCTTCCTATGGAAGTCTACGTCCAGAGAAGATAGTCTCGTTTTTCTGTAAGAAGGAAATTTTGGTTTCTAAAATTTTGGTTTCAGTTTTGTTTCCAATGAAAACCAGTAGTGTTATCAGAAGTTACTGTGACTCACCCCATCACACTCTATGAGAACAAGAGAATGGAAGGCCAGCATTACAAGTGAGACCAGGGAAATCGTTCTTCCTTAAGTCAGTTCTGAAGTATAGAAATTATTTGCCTAAGGTCTTTAGGAACTGTCATCCAAATAAGAGTCTCATATTCCTTCTATCCACATAATAACTGATAAAATACATGGAGAAGTCAAGTTATTTTATAATTATGTGGTAAAGCGTTCCCATGGAATCCTAAAAGCCTTATGCCAGTTGGATAGTGAGAGCTGATATTTGATCAATAATTTTTATTACTTATAGATAATTATTTTGATAGGATGGTATGACTTCCAAGCTCCATGTATTCATGATCTGATGTATTGAATCAATAGTGAAGATTTGGTTGGAGACAGGGCAAGATAATAATTCTTTTGAAGCCTCTAAAAGCTTTATGGTATTTATGCTAACTTGTACTGATTTCTATTTCCTACTGATCTATTTGATGCTTATTTATGTGATGAATGGGCAATCCAACTCATACAAAATCTCTATAATGGGTGATTCCACTCAGTTTCCTTAACTGTCTAAGAACCACAAGCAAGCTCTCTTTACTAATAAATAATTATGTGGGATGCAAAAGCTGATATTCCTTAAAATTTCAAGGTTCTAAAATATCCACCAGTCTTTGTCTATACAGATACAGGTCTCACTCAATTTGAGCAGTAAACTAAAAGCATCTGACTCAAAGTCAACGATAGTCAGAGGGATGATTTGATCTTAAATCTTTCCTTATTTCCTACATTCCTTTGCAAACACCTATTTATAAATATCTTTGTAACATATATGGCAGTGTATATTTTAAGCAAAGTTGATTCTCTGAGTGCTTTCTAGAGGCAGAACTAGTGGTCTGTACCTTCTCATATTTGCAAAAATAGCAGAGAAAAATAGCAGAGATGTAATTAAAAGTAAAAATTCAAAGAATCATATACCAGACTCAAGATTTTTTAAGGTGACAATCATTATATGTTAACTCCCTAGAATTATCCCTGTTGTTCAAGATAACTTATTGGATTGTTTTAATATGGAAGGACAATATTCTTGATAATACAAATTAAACCACTCACAATTCATATTATTGCATCTGAACTTCCTTAAAATATTTGTGAAACATCCTGATGGCATGTTGGACAACATATGAAAAGTTTAGGTTTTTCTCCTAACAAAACAAAGAAGGTAAATATTTTAAATGTTTCTTTTTTATTATTTTATTGTTATTTTCATCATGTATTGCACCGGGAATTGTACCACTTAGCTACGTCTACAGCTCTTAGTTTAACATTTTAGAATCAACATTGGTAGCAATCTGGTTTGAAGATTGGACAGCCCCTTACTGCTTTAAAGATTTGAAATAAGGTACCAGATTCAACTTCCCTCTGTGCTTCAGTTACTCCCCCTGTATATGAGGACCATAATACATAGATGTGTAGATACACACACATAGATACATCCACCTAATGAAGCTACTATAATAGATTTTGTGAATTAATAAGCATGATATAAAAGAACATACAGGTGATGGTAGCAGGCACTCAATGTCTATTATCAGTATTTCTCATACTTATTAAGAAATAGGTGTTCTTTAAACTCTCATTACTATTTAGAAGAACCAAAAGTGAAGATTTAGTCTCCAGCTTAAGATACATATTCTTAAAACATAGGTGTTGTGTTTTTTTTAAGATTGTTACAGGTTTTCTTTTTTTTTCCAAATTTTTATTATCAAACTGATGTATAGAGAGGTTACAGTTTCATACGTTAGGCATTGGATACATTACTTGTACTGTTTGTTACCTTGTCCCTCATACCCCCCCTCCTCCCCCTTTCCCTTTCCCCCCATGAGGTGTTCAGTTCACTCACACCAAACAGTTTTGCACGAATCGCTTTTGTAGTTGTTTTTCTTTTTTTACCTTGTGTCTCTCAATTTTGGTATTCCCTTTCAATTTCCTAGTTCAAATACCAGTATACATGGTTTCCAATATACTCAGATAAGATTACAGAGATAGTGTAGGTACAACCACAGGAAGGTGATACAAGAACATCATTTGTTAAAGCAAAATAATGAAATAATTCCTGGAGAGCTGCAAATATAAACATATGATTTGACTAATGTGTTTTTAACAATACACACACACACACACACACACACACACACACACACGTGTACATACAGAACAGTTACATCCCACAGTCCAATGCCAGAAGTTCCTCCACAGGAGGTTGCAATAAAAGAAGCTAAATGTGACCCAGTATTCTAGCAGAGATCTTACCATTCAGAGCAGAATAACCTGAGAACATAATAATGCAGAAAGCAGCCTGAGGTTCCTTTGTCTTTCCTCTGGTAAAATCAATTCAGTTATTATCCACAGTTGGGCACAAAATGGCATATAAACAGCATGGCTTCAGCCAGAAATCCTTCCCTTAGAGTGGATTGCATGGGTAATATTCCACACCCTGATATACTAGGCATTGTCAAGACAAAAAGGGGATGATCCATTTTAGGTAATGAAATTCATTCTAAGGAACTATTAAGACACTAGAAAAGATAAGAGGAAAGAAAACTCAGGGCATATTCATATAAAATCAAGTATTCTAGATGGCTTCCATCCTCGGGTAGATAGTCCAAGGTGAAAGGCAACACTGCCAGGCCTTGTATCTTCCTTTATTTTCCTTTAGAAGAGGACTGCTTAGCCACACTTCTTCCTGTGAAGAAGAAGGAGGTAGACCACATACACAATACTGCACACTAGAAAGTTACAGAAAAGGCTTCCCAAAGAAAGTAAGCAGACCCTGTAAATATGTCATTGTGGAACCTGTCGAATAGACCCATAATGACTGAATTCAAGAAAATGACTTGATCTTTCTTAAAACTACAACAATTAGGCAATTGAACAAACTAATAGGATCCAAAAAGATATAAATAAGATTATGTTCTTTTTTCTTTCTTTTAGAATTAACAAAGGGAGCAAGAAAATACATTCTAGCTCAAATGAAAGAAGGTAAATGATTCTTTCCCAAAGGCAGAGCCAAAATTTCTCAAATGAGTTTCTTTGTAAAAGAGATAGAAGCGAAGTATATGAAGCAAGATGACAGTGTGCTCTTACCTAAACACAGGAAGTGATGGGATCCTATTCTACAAACTAAATGTAGATAATTGAATGCAAAATAAAGAAAAAATATAGAAAAAGCCACTGGGAAACAGAAGCATAAAAAAAATGCAGTGTGTGGAACAGTCCTGAGCATGGTACAGCTCTGCAGAAGTGATTAGTAAGAAGAGTGCTGAACAGAGTAGAGTGGATTTGCAGAGATTAGGATGTAGCAAGCTTTGTCCAGAAAATTTTATGATGTTCTTATTTGTCTTGAATCTAAAGTGATGGTTTTTTTCATTGTTTTAAAACTACCGACCATTAAAAAGGATCCTCTATCTTCTCTTTCATTATATCTCAATTAAATCAGCTATCTCTTCCCTATATGCATCATTAAAAAATGAAAGTTAAAATATTTACAAATATTGCTAAAGTCACAAGTAATATGCACTAAAATTTTGACTGCCATGCAACTCAGTCTTTAACACAAGAGTAGGGGGTGGGTGATGTTGTAGTATATTTTTGATATTGCAACCTAACAGAGACAGAATGGAAATTTCTTTATTTTTTCCTCTTACATCTAATTTCTGAGAAATCATAGAGCTTGATAAAGCCTAAGTTTTTGTTGTAAGGTGAACAAAAACAAGACTGAGACATATATGATGGTCAGGGGAGAATCAACAACTCAAGCATTGGTATCTGCATGCTTTAAAAATGTCACCATGGAACTTGTTCCTGTGTGAAGGGTAATATCACTTCTTTCAGGCTACAAATGGCCATTTTTACAGGGACAAAAAGGAAAGCAAAAAATAAGTAAAAAGGAAAAGCCTACAGGTGCTGAGAATTCCAAAACCAACATTCATTTTAAGGAAATTGGAGTGAAGGTAACGATGTATAATTGAGTATCTTGGCCGGCAGCAAACACAATGGTGGCTGGGCTTCTCTCCAGTTATCAGGAACTAAGATTGGAAACCACCAGTGAGGAGGCAGTGGGTACGTAGTCCTCTGAGAATAGGGAAACTACCAGTCCAACAGCCACTGGTCCCCACTTTGGCTTCAATTTGAGAGTTTGAAAGTGGCAACACTACAGATTCCCAGGCTCTAATTTGTTCTTGACTGACAACAGTGCTAAGACCTCTCACTTGTTGCAAGAGGAGGGAGGGTACAGGTTCAATTCAGAGCCATAAACACAGAAAGCAGAGCATGGAGAATGGCTAAGGAAGGCAGCCATACTTACTTCAGGGAGCCTCAGCCCAACTCTTCTTTGGTTTTGACTTCCTTGGTGAGCTTGTCCCTGTGGCGTTTAGGGGAGAAAAAAGCAATATATGTACTAACATATACACATATGTGCATGTATATGTTACTCCTTCCTATAAATAGAAATAAAGGCAAAAAAACACAAAGAAAAGCCTAATTTGTAGTGCAGATTACTGGCCTTGGTTCTGGCTTACCAATGAATCGTCTTATATACTAAGCTGACTGGAGGGAGGGGTAGGATTGAATAACAAATTTATGTGATACAATCACATCATTTACAATCACATAATGGACCATATCCCAATTTTCAAAAGGCATAAAGTATCCTCATTAATACGATAAGTGCTGCAGTCAAATCAGCACTGTGATTTTATCAGGGTTTTTGACTGTATGTGAATTAGAATGTAAAATGCATACAGAATTTTTAATGGGAAGGCTTTAACATTCATAGAATATATTTCTTACTGTCATTTGCATCACATTAAGGGGAAATTCTACATAAAAGGATAAAGAGAATATGTCCTAAATTACAGTTTTCCCATAGTTGTCATGTCCACACATGGGAAAGTCTGATTCATACGCTTCAGAATGATCCTAAATCTGAAAAGGCTGTACCCGTCCCTGATTTGTTTGTGGGTTTTATGTGTCTGTCAGGGTTTGGTAGCACTCCAGAAGGTCAGATTTCCTTCAGGACAAAGGTAATAAAGATCATGGTGGGAGTCTGGGGATGCAGGCCTCAAAACTGTATTCACTGCCTCTTTTCCAGCACATTATTAAATACTGTGCTGTGTTTTTTCATTCTGTATTTGACTACTAAAAAGCCACTCATGTTCCTTGGAGGTATTTTTCAGACAGCCTCTAGCATCAGTGTAGCTCACTGCAACAGAGTTTACACACATTGACATAATGTTTTATAATAAGCTGTGCTGTAGCCTACCATGAATGAGTATGTGTGTTTGCTATTCACATGTGATATTTCCCATATACTTGCTTCATGTCCAAATGGGAATAACTCCTTGTAGGGTAAGATATAGGCCAAATGTCAAAAATTAGGTTCAAAGAAATGGCCATTAGAATAAGAATGACTTGTAGTTTCTATATATTGAGGCAAAAAAAGGAATGTGTCATTTCTTATTAATTTCATATCACACATGGAGAAGTCAATGATTGGTATGTAGCAGGAGATGCAGAATCCTGGGAATCTGAGAAAGAGTCTTTGCATCCATGAAGAGGCTGCAATATCATCTGGCAAGCTAATAGGACTAAGGATATAAGGTGTCTTTTGAATAAATAGTGGTTACCTGTCCTCTGACCAGCATACCTGGCCCGTGCATAAAAATTCATACATATAATGATGTATTTCTCAGACACTTTTAGACTTGGAGTCAAGACAGTATGCTTGCATATAATCAATAGACAGACATGCATTCATGTGCAATACTTCAAGTACACAATAAGGTCCAGTCATGTATTTTTTTATTTTATTTTATTGTCAAAGTGATGTACAGAGAGAGGGGTTATCATTACATATGTAAGGTATTGAGTACATTTCTTGTTATACTTGTTACCTCCTCCTTCATTTTTCTCCCACCTTACCTCTTCCAACACCCTCCTCCCACCCCACCCCACCCTCTGCCTCAAGTTGTACAGTTAATTCCCAACATATTGTCTTGTAAGTATTGCTATTGTATTGGTTCTTCCTTTATCTGTTGTCTCACCATTTTTCTTCTAGGAAAAGAGTAAACAACCCCATTTAATGTATGCATGTTGAATGGCCCCTGAAAAATAAATGGGTCTCAGGATGGCCACTCTATTTCAGTAATTTACTTAATCATTTCTTTATCTTTAATAAAGACTAAAAACTGTTAGACTAGTGCCAGGCATTCATGGCCAACTGTTGTTATTAATTGTGGTTGATCTCCCTTCATTATATAAGTATATATTTTGTCATCATTAAGAAAATGCATCAATTTCCTTCCATATCTGAAACCGTTTTAAAGTTGTTTATAATAAACATAGATTCACCTAGGACTGACTCTAAGGCCCCTTCTTCTCTTTCTAGCACTGTTCATCAGTCATCTTTTCTGTTTCATTTTCGTTTTTAATTCTTTCTTTCATGTCCTTTGTGTTAACTTAAGAGCTGGAATTTGAGCAAAAAATAGATGTATTCAGGATCTATTTTTAACTATGATAAAATTCTTTTTAATAACCAAAATACTCCTTAAATGATGAAAATTCTGTGAAGACATTTATGGGTTGATGGAAAATTAGCCAAAAATAACTGATAACATTACATAATTCCATTTATTTTGTCCCAACATATACGCTTATTAACATAGTAGAATTCATAGTGCTAAAGTCAACAGTTTATAGTGGATCTGCTACAACTACCACATAAGACATTTTACTTTGTTTTGACCTAAAACAAATAATGCCCACTTTTTAAAGTTCAATTAGATGCTATAAAACCTGGTTTGCTTCTATGATTACACTGCTATAATTTAGGTCAGTGAAGCATCTTTTATCCTCTAGTAGAAATAAGGTATATCTTTATTTTTGCTATTGGTCCCTGATAATTCCCTGCAGGCCTAACTAAACTCAGTAATTAAGGAAGATATTTCTGCACAAAAAGGAAATAGAAAATAAAAAAGGATCATGCTCTTTGATTCTTACCAAGTGATCAGCAAAAATCTTTAAATCTTCTCTTATATTCCTCAATATTATCATAATTTCATCAAGAATATACCACCAAGTTGATCATTTGTGCTATATTTCTTTGATTTGAAAGAAAAAGAAAGAAAAGGAGATAAAGATTTCTAGTTATAACTCGCCTCCTAACTTATCTGTAACAAAACACAAATTCATTTTATCTAATTTGCATACAGACAGGATATATACTTTCTAAGATTCTATGCATTTGTAAACAATAGCAAAAAGAAATTAATACTTTCTCAAACTCCACATTTGTTTCCTAACACCAGCTCTGTCTAAGGCATTACCTTCTACTTTGAGATGAAACCAGTAATCTATTTCAATGGAGTCAAATTTATACCACAATCTGTTCTTTCTTTTAAATGCATGCTATTTGTTTTGCAAAGCCTTATTGCCCAGGCTTCATTGTCTTCATACTCTCATCACAAAGGAATGGTTTTAGTATTTTACAATACCTGGATGTGTTGAACTTATTGGCATATAATTTTAAGACTACTTGAACATTTTACTTCACATTCAGTTTTCTCCCTGCTTGCTAGCCCTTATTCAGTTGCTTCTTCAGTCTTTAAATAAACACACAAGTCTTATAGTTTCTTTGATTGTTACATTTCAGCCTTAAAATTTTTGCCCCATGAAAAACAATCCTGATTTTATTTAAGACATTGAGGCACAATGCAACATTTGCTACTTGCCATTGTTTCATTTCTTGTTTTATTAGAATGGAATTGCTAATTTGTAATGTTTCTATGTGAATCTGTCAAACAGAATGTCATTAATAACTGTTTTCATCTTTCTTTGAGGCAGGGAGACTGAGCCAAGGTATCTATATAACTAAATTAACTGACCTTAGTCCTTCTTTCCTTCTTCCCTCCCTACCACCCATTCTCCCTCCTCCCCTCCCTCCCTTCCTTTCTTGCTTCCATCATTTCTTCATCCTTCTCGCTTCTTTGCTTTGCTTTGATTTGATTCATCTTCAGACTGGGGATTGAATTCAGAGCCTTGCCTTTGCTAACCCAATTTTGTACCATTTGAGACTTTTTCACTTGTAGTTTGTTTTTCAGATTGAGTCTGATGCTTTTGCCAGAGACAGCCTCAGGTCCTATCTCCCACTTCTCAAGTAGCTAGAACTATAGGCATGAACCAAAATGCTCAGCTGATTTTGAGATAGGATCTCAGTAACTTTCAACTGGGCTGGTCTTGAATTGTGACCCTTCTGTGCCTGCCTCCCAAGTTGGTCCAATTACAGACATAGACCACCATGTCCAGATCATACTTCTTCTGTGAATTAAAATGTTCATGTTCATTCTTTGGCAATAAAATTTATTTACATAATTATTACAGGTTTAAATTTGGCAGAGATGAAAACCCAATATATTTCTATTAAGCAATTGTAAAAATTAGTAGAAAAGGTAACCACAACTGTGTATGTCACTTCAGTCATGGGAAGTATTTTTTTCTCCAGTATCTGTTCTTATAACTTTTGTATAATGATAATTTGAACCCTCATCAGGCTTTATATTTTTTCAAAATTTTGGTTTATTTAATTGTGCTACTTTTGATCATCTAAATATATTATCAATCTAAAATCTAAATCTTAAAATAATAACCATGTTACCTGAATATGTGCATCCATCTTCTTTTCCAGGTGATAGATGGATTCTTTTTTACTCTCCCAACCTCCCAATCTATCCATCCTGATCAGTTTTCCTTCGTTTGCTCTAATGTGTCAGTTGCCCATTGGGAAACAATTCTTCAGTCAGACATTCTAGCTCATATAGTGTGAACAATGATTGTCTTTCTTCCTCTATTGCATCTGGCTTACTCTCCTCCTCAATCCTCTCACTTTTGACAGCTATGCATTAGGACAGGAGTTAGGCTCATCATGCACACCATGGACCAGTGAGTAAATAACACCCAGCGATGTCTTCTGCAGATCTCTGGGAAAGAAAGATAGATTTGGGATCCCTCTCTACCAGAGAACTTGACACAGAACTTTCTCCCCACCCAGTCAGGGGAACAGTGAGATGTCCCCAACACCAGGAAGCAAAGTCATAGAAATGTTTTCTTTCCAACAGCTTGACATGCCTTCATGTAATGGTCAAATATGATACAAGAAATTTACTAGGATCTCAACCCAATTAGCCTTTAGAACACAGTCGTGAACCCTATACCACATTCTACAAAGATACTGAGGATTTTCCCCAAAGAAACAAAATACTTAAGTACAGAACTTATGCAAAACTGCAGGCTTTTATATTACTCCACAACTACTTCTGCTTTCCTAGACTCTGCTGAAATGTAGCAGTAATTAACCACTGCAGCTTTTTTGATTCTGTCAGTTATATCCCATTTCTACATATAAAACAGGCCAGGAATGTTTGTCTTCTTTTGAAATTTCCAGGTCATGAAAATGTCCTCCTTCTTACTGTAAGTAGATTTGTAGGTTAGCATTTCCATACCCAGCAATCCATTTCATAGTCAAGGGACATGAGGTGTAATAACTGTGAGTGTACTCAGAAGAAAGTATGGTGTTGCCATTCTTTTCCTCCTTCAGGAGGATAGAGGAGGACCGTGGTCAGTACTTATTTTTATTTCTCCAGTTTATATCCAAAAAATATCCAAACTAGTTGAGTTTGGGGCATATATATCCTTAGAGATCACCACACATTGCCTTCCTTCTCCCAGTCAATTTCGCCTTTATTCCAGGCATCAATGCACCAACACTGACACATTGATGTTCTCCTTGTGAGAATTAGCCTATCACATTCATTTACATCCACTTAATTGCTGTTGCTATTGTTTAGTCTGTTAACCTCCAGCTAGGGTGCAATTCACATCAACACTGGGGAAGCACAACCATTCGATTAGTTCTGCAAAGTAGATTAAAATCTTCTGCCTAATTGGAGACTGCCCATACCACCACTTTCTGCCTTCTTCCAGCTCCCAATTGAGCAAATGTCATGTCTTCAAGGGAGGATTCTTGGTTGGAAAATGGAAACCACTCTCACTGAGTGAGTATGCTTGGGCCCATGCAGTGGGCCAGGCACTATGCAAGCAACTATCCACAATCTGGTCTCTTCCAGCAACTTGTCTCTAAAATTTTGGATAGTAGTTTGTCTTCTTCATTTTCATAAGGAGTAGCCACAAACTTGAAAAACTATAGTGTGTATGGCAATGCCATTAGTATCCGAAATTGTGAAGAATTTAGTTTTGAAATACACCCCGTAAGAAAAATGTGTAAGAAAAATGTGTACAGTTGACATATTTAAGGATCTGAGTAATACTTATAAAAATAGCTCTGCCTTGTTCCAAAGTATAAAGCCCTACTGGACATAGCTAATTTATTCTGAACCTTGCATTAATGTGACAGTATCAATGTTGCTTTGGTAACTAAGCAGTTGCATAGCTGTAAGCAGTGAGGTCTCAGAACTTTCTTTAGCAACACATCATCATGATGTGTATGTTAAGCTGAGGTGCTTTAAGATGTTGAATTATGTTTAATCTAAACAAGGTAGGAAGTGTAGATATACATTCTCACAATTTCAAGAAATAGCAATAGGCCAAATTTCTTCATTTAATTAAAAAAGACACACAGAAAATGCTTGTTTCAACTTGGTTTCAGTCTATCCCTTGAGCACAGACTCTACATGTACCATTTAGTATATGAAATTTTAAATGGCCATACAAACAAGGGAAGCAATTGAGATCCATTTACTCCTCTATTATGTGCGCCCACATATACAGGCAGAGACCAACCAGCCAATTAATGTATCCCTCATTGAAATTTTAATTCAGTATTATATTTAGCCAAGAAGTTAGTTCTCTGTCTCAGTTTACCCATCTAGCTCTAGCATGTGCTCAATCACAGGAACTATCAGTTCCATAGAGTGTTCCTCCACAAATTCACTCTAGAATTTCATCAGGCTCAACATCCTATCTACCCTCCTCAGTCCTAGTACATAGAATGAACTCGGAGAGGATCATTGCTGTTGGCCCAACTTTAACTTCTGATCCCAGACTCCCACATGATTTTGCAGAATTTCTTCAAGCTTTGCTGTGTAAAAGTTGTAGAATATTAATTCTCTAGAGATTAGATTTAGAAAAGAGAAAGAAACCCAGAGCCTTTATTCAGAGTGTGTGACAAACCACCTTTGTTTCTAAGTATTTCATATAATGGTGTTATATACTATTTGTTCTATCCTGTTTATCCAAGATGACACAATTTCTCAAATAGCTGCTTTTAAATGATACTGGTATTTTCACTATTTCAATGTTATTATCTCAATAAAGTGACCTCAATCAATATTACTTTATTGAAATCTGAGTATGTTTCAGTCACTGGATTTGTTCCATTTAATGAGATCTCCTTACTTTATAACCATGATTACTATTATTACTATTGCTCTTATTCTTATCTTTATAAAGTTGAGAACACTAGGGCTTAGAGAAGCTAGGTAGCTTATCTAACTTCATAGTTCTAAGGGAAAAAAATCTTAATTCAGAGCCATACATTGAGATTCCAGAGACCTTCTACATCATGAGATATTCCTGTCATTTCTAAGACATATTTCTGGGGGACACAGGGAGGAGGCAAATATTCACCTTCTTAATAAATTCTCAACTTTGAGTGAGATTAAAAGAATGAAATCTTATCAAGGAAAGTAGTAGGAACCATATTTATTTACTTTCCCTCCAAAACAACTAAAAATAAGATGGGGGTGGGGATATGGCCTAGTGGCAAGAGTGCTTGCCTTGTATACATGAGGCCCTGGGTTCGATTCCTCAGCACCACATATACAGAAAATGGCCAGAAGGGGCGCTGTGGCTCAAGTGGCAGCGTGCTAGCCTTGAGCAAAAAGAAGCCAGGGGCAGTGCTCAGGCCCTGAGTTCAGGCCTAGGACTGGCCAAAAAAGAGAGAGAGAGAGAGAGAGAGAGAGAGAGAGAGAGAGACTGACTATATGTTCATAATCATATGTTCATGTACACCTCTAGATATTATATGCCTATGCATATAATACAAAAACATATCCTTTTTAAGACACTGAGTATTTAACAACAGTGATATCCAATAGATGAGAAACAAATGAGGTTAGATATAGGATTGTACCACCTCATGGCCCACAGAGCAGAAGGAATGTCTTTTTATTGCTAGGTATTTATCCAAGAGTAGTTCTATTCAAGCACTGTACATACATGTTTGTAGTAGCAGTTGTATTTGTAATAACCTCAATTTAGAAATAATTCCTGTGAATAAATAAAATGTAGTATATTCATAAAATCAATATTACTCAGTAATAAAATCATATATATATATATACATATATATGCACAACAAATAGATGGGTCATAGATTGTGCTAGATTTAAAATATACCAAAAAGAAGAGTACACATTATATGAGTTCTACTTATATAACATCCTTTAGAAATTCAAATGATCTAAAATAACAAGAAAAAGAGTTTGGAATAAAGATTACAAAATGAACACTAGGAGACTTGGAGAATGATGAATATATTAATTATTAAACTGTGATGATGGTTTCATTGGTACACACATATGTCAAAGCTTATCAAATTAACACTTTAAATATGTATATGTTATATTACCTCCGTTACACTCAATAAAGCTGTTTTAAAAAAGAGAAAAAGGTTAACAAGTTTCTATCATTTTTACTTTTATAAGCAGTAGTGTACAAACTTTATAAAAGGAAAGATACTGTTTATCTCAATTTGTGTCTCCAGTGTTGCAAACTGAGCGTTCAAGTTTCTACTTCTTAATAACTAATTACCTTAGATTAGTAGCATAAAATGGCCTTGTGGAAATGCAAATCAAAACAACATTGAGATTCCATCTCACCCCAGCAAGAATGTCATATATCAAGAAAACTAATAATAAACTAATAATAACAATTGTTGGAGGGGATGTGGCCAAAAGGGAACCCTACTTCATTGTTGGTGGGAATGTAAACTGGTTCAGCCACTCTGGCAAGCAGTATGGAGATTCCTCAGAAGGCTCAATGTAGAACTCCCCTATGTCCCAGCAGCCCCACTGTTGGGTATCTATCCAAAAGACCACAAACAAAATCACAGTAATGCCACCAGCACAACAATGTTCATCGCAGCACAATTTGTCATAGTGAGAATCTGGAACCAACCCAGATGCCCCTCCATAGATGAATGGATCAGGAAAATGTGGTACATATACACAATGGAATTTTATGCCTCTATCAGAAAGAATGACATTGTTCCATTTGTAAGGAAATGGAAGGACTTGGAAAAAGTTATACTAAGTGAAGTGAGCCAGACCCAAAGAAACATGGACTCTATGGCCTCCCTTATTGGGAATAATTAGTACAGGTTTAGGCAAGCCATAGCAGAGCATCACAAGGCCCAATAGCTATACCCTTAGGAACACATAAGATGATGCTAAGTGAAATGAACTCCATGTTATGGAAACGATTGATATATCACAGTTGTAACTACTTTCAACATCCTATGTGTATGTGTAGTTTCTATTATTGATGATGTTCTTGTATCACCTTCCTATGGTTGTACCTACACTATCTCTGTAATCTTATCTGAGTATATTGGAAACCGTGTTTACTGGTATTGGAAGTAGGAAATTCAAAGGGAATACCAAATTTGAGAGACACAGGGTAAAAAAAGAGAAATAACTACAAAAGCAATACTTGCAAAACTGTTTGGTGTAAGTGAACTGAACACCTGGGGGGGGGAGGGAAAGGGGGGGAGGGAGGGGGGCATGAGGGACAAGGCAACAAACATTACAAGAAATGTATCCAATGCCCAACGTATGATACTGTAACCTCTCTGTACATCAGTTTGATAATAAAAATTTGAGAAAAAATAAAATAAAATGGCCTTGTGTCATCTTCATAAATTTGGTGTGTGTCAGAAATCAGGCAAGAGTGGGACTGACTTCTCTCTGTCCCACGGTGTTTAGAATGCCAGAGCAAATGGAAGAATTTAGGCTTCTTTTCAACAGTGTATAGCTTCTCTATGTGCTATCTTGTGTCGGTCCTAAACTGTGTCACTTTTTGTAACCTAGTCCCAGAAACCATAAAGAATCACTTCTATGATATGACTTTTGGTAGAAGCAGGTACAATTATTTTCTCAAGTTTAAGGTGAAATGATTTAGAGCTCCCTAACACCCTGCCCCTCTAACATTCAATGGATCATTATCAACATTTTTTTTCAACATTTTAGGGAGAATATGTGGAATGAATCACATAGTGGGTGCAGTCATCCCGAGAAAAGTTAAGCCTCTACTCAGAGCTTGTGTGATACAGATGAACATAAGATCGCCATTTCTACCTATTTGTAGTCTTTCTTGCTACATATAATGAAATTCAGATTCACTGCACTGAGAGCCTCTTTTTTAGGCCACATGGATTCAAGAAAGAATGTTCCAATGTATATCCTGAACAACTTTATGTTTTAATGAGGTAAATATATGAGAAAGGATAAAAATAAAAATATGAACAATAGCATAGAAGGCTGAAACCTTGGGGAGGATATTTACTATTGTGCAGACCAGCTGAACAAATATAATGCTGCCTGGGGTATGTGATACTAAAAATCTCTCTATCTTGAAAATTTAGTAAAAATTTTTCTTGAGAAGTTGGTGGAAGAAAATATTGGAGAAAAGAAAATAAGTTGGAAATTTGATTCCAGTAATTGTATAAATGTAGTATATTATCTGCACCTCCAAGGGTACTTCCTTAGAGACACAGGGTCTACATTCTATTTCTTAGGAGTTCTGATTTATTAAATTACACTCTCCCTTGGGAAAATTTTATAAACAACTAAATTTTGGAATCACAGACCTATATAATGTGCATAGATGAAGATAAGAATGTCTGTATACACACAAAGGCAAACACACACATATATGGTTAAAACTAAATCATATGAGTCTTTGTATATGAATCAAGTTGTCTACATCATAGCCTCATGGTTTCCAGTTAAGTCCAGTGGTTTATATAGGTAAAATTACAAACCAATGATCAACAATAGTAGCCTTAACCACTTGGTAATACATACACAAGGCTACAATATAGTTTCACAAAGTATTTCTTTAATTATGGAAATCCAGTCAAGAGAAAACTTAGCATTTCTTTAAATATTACAACCCTAAGTTTGTTTCCCTAAAATTACTGTGAAGTTACTGATAGATATCCTTCTAGTCTATATTAAGGAGTTTGTGAACATTGGTTTCACAGGAATAGTTTTGTCAAAGTGATGTTTTGTGATACCGAATGAAAAATGTCTTATCCATACCATGCTACACATAAACTAATTCTGTCCCATTTTTATAAAGCACAAGCTCGTTGTATTAGTTGTACAAAGTGATAGATTAGCAAGTCTGTAATTTCCTGAGTGAACTGATCCTGAGAAAAGAAAACCCACACCAAACAAACAGATAAACTGACATTTGCCCAGAGAGTCTGTATGGCACAAAATCAATATCTGTTTGTAGAAAATAAAGGTAATATGGAAAATTCAATTATGATTTACTACTCTTGAATAACTCCTTATCAAAATTTTCTAATTTCTAATTACAATCGTAGATTCTACCTATCATCCTTCTTTCTCTCTTCCTCCCTTCTTCCCTTATCCTTCCCTCCCCCCTTCCCTCCCCCCCCCCGTGTGTGAGTGTGTATGTATGTGTGTGTTTCTCTCTCTCCTCTCATCTCTCTCTCTTCTCTCTCTGTCTCAGTGGTATCTGCAAGTCTGATAATGAATTTGCCAGGGGGACCTAGAGTTAAATCTAGGCTTCAGAACTAGGAATATTTCCATCAAAGATGATTTTGTTAATAATAAAGTAAGGAGGGGGGGGAACTATTTGCTTCTTTTGTGGCTTTGACCCTCCCTTGGTCCTGCCAGGCCTGCCTGAGCATCAGCAGAGTTCAGTGGTAATTAAAGCAACAGTGTTGTGAAAAAAGTGTGAATTACTTTTAGGGAATGACTTGGATGTTGCCACTGACTGACAAAGCACAGCAGGAGACTCAGTTGGAAATTAAAGAGTGCTGGTAGTCCTTGCATTGTAAGGTGGCTTTGCAGCACAAAGCAAAATCGTGACTTTTCACAAATTGATATCCCTGGAACCATTGGAGTTATCAGCTCAAAATTTAGATTTTTCTCCCTCCCACTCTGACATGCTTGTGGATCAAAACTATGTCACATTTCAAGAAACAATTGTGAGGAGTTAAAGTATATTTTCTTTCTTTCCTTTCCCATGATTTTTTAAAAAAACTGCATCACAGAGTTATTTCAATTTTGAAGATGTTTGAAAACAGCCAGGGAAAAGCTCCAGTGGAATCCTATGTTCAACTTTCTCATGACAAAGCTCTTTCAAAGTAAAATACCTAGAGTTTCTGTTGTCTTTAAAGAAAGAAGCACAGACCAGTGCTCTATGAACAATGCCAAAATGTGCCCACATGGATTTTGGGCTCTGCCTGTACCTCCAGCCAGGAAAAGGTCTGGTCTTGTTCTTTGTGGCAGCAAATCTTGTTACACCAACTCCCACAGAAGTGTGATTGAATGTTGAGAAAAAAGTATTTTAGACACATCTAACGAACTACCTTCCTTCCTTAAATGTGAAGCCAGAGAGTACAATGTCTTAATGGGTAACTAATCACTTTTCACTTTATAAGATGATATGCACTGTCGATAATCTTGAAGCAGGTTCGTAAGGGAAAACAGGGTATCAGGTTGTAGAGGTATCACCAACAGACTAGGCAGCTTGCCTGGGTTAAAAAAAAGTAGAAAAGGGCATAGCTGAAAGGTAGTAGGCAATAGGTAAAGATGTAAAGGGACTGTGTAATACTCACATGCTCTTTACTGCGCAAGTGGACGGAGACATCAAGTGAAGTTCTTACTCACTTGTATGCTTTTTCACAAATCTATCCACTTTTGACAACTGTGGGACACCCTGTGGAATGTTGGGCATTGCAAAGCAGGAGGCAGCATCACAGGGAGGTGAAGAGCTTTGCTAGTGGAGTGCAGATGCCGCCATGATGGAAACATACAATTCCTATGTCCTCCTGAGTAAAAAGGCTGAAAGAAACATCCTCATTATATTTTGAAAATCAGACAAAAGACAGTACCAAAAATATTGTTAAGCAAGGTATCTTATATAGGAAATCACTGAAAAAAAATCCAAGTTACTCTCATCATCATTATTATTATTTGGCCAGTCAAGGGGCTTGAACTCAGGGCCTGCGCAGTACCTCTGGGCTTCTTTTTACTCAAGCCTAGCACTCTACCTCTTGTGCCACAGCGCCACTTCCAGCTTTTTCTGTTTATGTGGTGCTGAGGAATTGAACCCAGGGCTTTGTGCATGTTAGGCAAGCACTCTACTGCTAAGCCACATTCCCAGACCTCATCATCATTATTCTCATCATCATCATCAAAGTTGGTGTTATTATGAAGTGTTGCAGTTTGGATTTTTTAGATGGAGCGATCCAGTGTGATTTGTCAAGTACGGGGGCAACACTTATAAAGTAGTGTAAGATTAGGAAATAGCATTTAGGGGATGAGGCTGTAACATGCCAAACAATAGTTGGTTTAAATAGACAACAATGATATAAACAGAGTAGCTGAGGTGCTCCTGATGACATTTTTTTCACCCCACTAGTGCAAAGTTTAATTAGTATGTAAATAGCATACTCATTTACAATTGACATAATGCCACCTCTTTTCATGCCAAGCTGTCAGGGCCTATGAAACTGTAAAATTCCTGACACTAAACATTTGTTGTAAACTGATCCTTCCAAAAGTAACTTAACTAAAGCTGAAAAGGCAAAAAAGGTGATAATCACTTTTGAAAAAAAGAAAAAGCAACGTTTCAGTTCTGAAAAAGGGGTCCCTGACTGCATTTGGAGAGAGATTCATAGCATTATATTGGGCCGAGGGTATATTCTGTAGAAGAGAATAAAGAAAAAAAATCTATGAACCACCAACCCCAGAGTGACGAAAAACAAAATAGGGAAGGGAAAAAAAATACCCTCAATTGACATAGCTATTTTCATCACATCAAATCAGCCATCTGTTCTTGACATAGTTTATTATCATTAGGAAGATTTTCTCAATTCAGACATGGTGATGAGGAAAGATGAAGAATTAACCAGATAAATAGCCAATTTGGAAAATTCCGGCTGAAACCCTTTTCCTCAATTTCCATTCCTTCTTTTCTTTCTGCTCCATCATCACACTCCAATTATTCCAAGAAAAGCTTCAATGGCATGATTAGACATGTTTTTGGTGTTATTTTTTTCAAACTTTCACAGGCATAACAAACTAAACATACTAGATATCAAATGACACAAAGGTGATCGACATTGTACCAAAAAATAATAATTTCCCATTGTTAACAAAGACTGCATGAGCATAGAATGACAGTAAAAGGTTAAAGAATTAAATACTCTGAATTGAAGCATAAAAATACTATGTTTTCTTTTAGAAATCCATCAATTTACTTGGAATAAGAATACTTAGAGAAAAAAAAAATTTCTCTGAACTTATCCTGGAGTAGTACCCATAGCTTGGTGTGGGATTATCTGGAAGGAAAAAGTAAATGTTGCAGACTAATAAGAAAAATTAAATTATGTAAATAAGATGTTTGATATCAACTTTACAAAAACTCCACAAAAGTTCATGAAAAATAGAAAAAAGTCGTGTCAAATATTAATAGAAATACTTCAAAAATCATCTAAGCTGGTTATTGTAGCTACACAATGACAAAAACAATTTTGATACTATTTCAAATAGTTTGCAAATTCTTAATGTCAGAGTTTTAGGATTCTAGTCCAGAGATTCTGGGTTACATTTAAAATCCTCTTAATTTTAACTGAAAACTTATAAATACTAAGGAGAATAACCTCTAAAGTTAAACCATCATAATCCTTCAGAATTCTACTTTCTTTTCATACTCAATTTATTTTGGGTAAATACAGTTTTGTTGTTGTTGTTGTTGTTGTTGTGAAGGCTCCTGTAATCTCTTATTCTGAATCTTTCATAAACCAGTGTGCTGTTTGTTATCAACTGCCCAAAATGATAACTTTCTGAACTCTACATTTTGTATGTGGCAATTTTCAGAGTCATCATTGTCTGCTACTTGACTCGGTCTTTTTTTATTCTGTCTGTGCCATAGGATTTGGACCTCGGGATCTCAGGATACTCCTGGTATTCTTTGTTAGGCTAAGTATGCATCTTCTCTTTCAACTATTATATTCAACTCAACAGATTTCTGTTAAATGTGGTGTTGGGCTTGATTATGAGCAGACAATAAGCCTAAAAATCATGATGGTCCTTGCCCTCTGTGAAGCCTGTTTCTAGACCAGAGGTCAGCAAAGAAAGGCCCTCTCACTAATCCTGCTGTCCACCTGTAAATAGATTTCTGTAAATAGAGAGTTATTGGAACACAGGTGTTTACATATTGCTCTTGTGACATAATGACACAGTTATGTCGTTGCATCTGAGAACTTTGGTTCAAAAACCCCCAAAAATAAACTCTCTGGTTCTTTATGAAATATGTTACCTGATTCTGGTAGACTCTTGATCCAGCTTCAATCATCCCAGCTCTTCCTTCCTTAGTCTTCTTATCAATTTAATTACTCTTTCCTCAGAAATGACTCTATAACCTATACTAAAAATCATGGCCACTCTTTTGAACTTTATTCATATATATGTAACTGCATGCTTAGTATACCTCTATCAATCACTCTTTCTCTCTCTCTCTCTCTCTCACACACACACACACACACACACACACACAGACATGTGTGCATGCACCACAAAATAGGCGGAATTAAGATCATATTTTCCCCTAAAATCACTTATTATTTTTTACTATCAACCTCTCAATCCCCACTACCTAGAATTTAGCCTTACACTCCCTTCCAATGTCTAGATAACAAAAGTGTAGGAAATAAGTACTTTTGTTTCTTCTTTATGTCTCTCAACTAATTTTTGTTCCCTCTGCCACTAGTGAGTCCAGGACCCTTAAAGCCTCACAATTTGAATTCAGTAGCCACGCAGCAATTTACCTATGGTCAGCTTCCTGTGTCCCCACTGATCTTCCACTTATTCTCCTTCAGGTACCTTCTTGTACATAGCGTCACAATCCTCGTGTCTTCCCATTACCAAGAACAGGGACTGCCAACCTATGGCTAAAGACTCTCTTTTGTGAGAAAGCTACGAAATTACTTCAAGGGGCTGACAGACCCCAGATGTGCCTGAAGGCTGTATAAACAATGAGTCTCCTGAGCAGATGGATCACTATTTCTGTTTTTCAAATGTGCACTGATATTTTTCCAATAACTGAAATACAAATATAGGCTGAGGATGGTGGTACATGTCTGTCATCCTAGCACTTGCAGGCTGAGGCTACAATATTCTGAGTTGAAGACTAACCTGGGTCAGTAAGCATGAGTTACAGAACAAAACCTTATTGTGTATAACAATAACAACAACAACAATAATGGAAACAAGAAATAACTGGATTCTGCTGTTGGCTCATGCCTATAATCACAAGGAAGATGAGATCTGAGTATCTCAGTTCAAAGCCAGCCTGGGCAGGAAAATCTTTATTTCTAATAAACTACAAGAAAGTAGAGCTGGAAGTAGAGCTGTGGTCCAAGTGGTTGAGCAAAAGAAAAAACAATGCTCTGGAATAGCACCGAAGCCCTGAGTTCAAACCCCAGAACTGGTGCACATACAGACACACATACATGCACATGTACACATACAAAATTAATAGTGACACAAATACAAATGTGTTTGTCAAAGTTAGCAACTTCAAAACTCTCATATTCATTTTCTCCACCAATTCATTCTAAAAGCATAACTAATTTTGTTTATTTTTTTAATTAAATGGTTCTGGGTGTCCATTAAAGAATAGAGTTACTCCTTTGTTATTGATTCACAATGTAATTCTGGGAACCAAAGATTCCATCATTTGGTGAAAAAAAATGAAGTTAGAGATGTCTGGCTGTAGTTTTCTATTTTCCTCTCTTTGGTAAAGACTAAGGCTTTGGAGGCATTATGAGATACAGAAAGACAGAGAGAAGAGAAGGCTGCTCAGACCTAACCTAGTTCAAGATGTTAAAGGAAAGAAGCTTGGAAGACTCATAGATGTATATATACATCCACAGCTCAAAGAAAGTGAGATGAGAATTTCTGACAAAAGCTTTCATAAATGATGTAGCAAGTCCAGCAAAGAAAGTCACTGGGCCTGGAAGCCACTAACCAGGTGTCTGTTAATTGTCCTTGAGTTCCTATGGCATACCACCCAGGTTAGTATGCCATTTATATATACTTTCTTTTACATTCACAGCTACTCTCTTTTATAAATGTTATTACTCCTTAGGTTTAGGATTATAAGAAAAAAATTACTAAAAGGGATTCAATAGCTCATGATGTCCACAGTTATTAAACAATAGAGAAACAAATTCTAGATGGTTCTCAAGCTTTTCCATGTTTCGCAAATCATATAGCTATCTTTCCTAAACACTTAGCATGTTTCTTTTGGCCTGAGGGCTACTGTTCAAGTACCTTATATGTCAACATGACCTTCTACAACTCAACAAACAGATCACATTTCACCTATAAGAAAGGCAGCACACTGTCATGGAAATTGGGTCACATATTTGAAAGAACAATTCCCCAGTGCCTGAGAAGTGTGATGACTTCCAACTGAAGAATGTCAGTGGTCCTCAAAGTACAAGGGTGACTCTACAGCCTAGCCCAGGATGAAAGCCTCTGCTGCTATGTTCTCTATGACTAGAAAGTCTGATTTTCTTTCCTCACTTACTGCAGCAGGAAAACAGTAGAAACTCTTTACAGACAGAACTTACAAGGTGCAGCTCTCAAAGCTGGCTCATATATAAGTAAATAGTAAGTAAAATAAAGATAAAATGATGACATTCTTCAAGAAACAGCTCTAGGTCCTTGAAAATGATTATTTCTGTTTGCCCGCAACTGTAAAAATGAGTTTCAGGTAATAGCTTTTCTTTTATATGGTAAATGATGAATGATCATTTAAACATCGACTCATCTACCAACCAAGATAGAAGAAAACATAAAAACTTACTGTGGTAAAGCGAATTTGAAGACTGAAGTCACCTGATTTTTCAACTAGGTGATTACACCATGGGGATATTCATTTGTCTTTACGTCAACTCTGGAATTACATAAAATACATTTTGCCAGCCAAGAAAATCAAGCCCTTTAACTTTTACAGATGATATTTTTCCTAACTCTGTGAAGAATTTTTTCATCCAAGTTAGTAAATCTGAGACTTTGAAGCCTGTGGTATCCAATCAAAATCTATTAAGATACCCACCAAACATGTGAATATTGTTATTTGAATATTTACTTTGCCAAAAGGACATATATATTGGATTCACTTGAAAATATTAGGCCTGTCCTAGCCTGCAAGAGTGCTCAAAGCAAAGAAAAAAGACATGTAGAACTCAAGCAAGGGAAAGTGAGGTTTTATAAGCACTTAGTTCATATTTAAATTACTACTATTTTTACTCTTCACAGAAATATAAGTATCTCACATTCAGTTTCATTGTAATGTCAACAGTACAAACAATATAATGTCATCCTGATATTTAAAAAAATTAAAGATAGAAAAGGAAAAGGAGTGGGAAATGGGAGGAGGTGAAAATATAAACCTTTTTTCTATCATCAAAGGAAAAATATGATTCTGAATTTTTCAATAACTACTTGCTTCCCAAATCAAAAATATTTCCAAAAATTCCAACAGGTCAAAACCTTTCATGGTTACGTGAACACTCAATGAGATAAATACCTAAGTTTTAATTAAATGTTAATGTCCATCTCTGATCAGGATATTTTTTTTTGTCAAATCTATTATTTTCCTGCATTAGCTTATCATTCTTAAATGGAATTAAAATAGGGAAGCAAATGTTGCTGAAAAAATATTGCCAACTCTACTCCCTGGTGTGTGTGTGTGTGTGTGTGTGTGTGTGTGTGTGTGTGTGTGTGTGTGTGTGTGTGTGTATGTGTGTGCGCACGCATTGGGGCTTGAATTTAGGGCCTCATGATCTCACTTGGATTTTTGCTCAAGGCTGGTGCTCTACCACTTGAGCTACACCTCCACTTTTGGTGGATAATTAGAGATAAGATTTTCACAGGCTTTTCTGCCAGGCCAACTTGGAACCTCAGTCTTCAGATCTTGGCCACATGAGTAGCTAGGTCTGAGCTATCAGCACCCAGTTTGCTCACACTTCTTAAATAAGAATAAAAATGTGTCCCTCCATCCACATATTAAGGGAAGGTAGAGCTAAACCACAATACTACAATCAAAGAAAAATGACTTATTTTCTCTTATCGATGTAATTTATCAGACCACCACTACCCATGCTTATTTTTTCAGCAGTATGTATTCCAAAGGCCAGCTAAAGAGTTTAAAGAGAATGTAATTAAAGAAAACAAGCAGCCAGTCTTTGGGGTTTAGCTAATATTTCACTTGATATTGGGTAGAATTTAATGAATATCCACACCTGCAAACAAAAGTTAACAACTTCACTTATTACGCTACATATATATTATTAGTCAGGGGGTGCCACAAAAAA
Organism: Perognathus longimembris pacificus; assembly: GCF_023159225.1. Classification (NCBI taxonomy): domain Eukaryota; kingdom Metazoa; phylum Chordata; class Mammalia; order Rodentia; family Heteromyidae; genus Perognathus; species Perognathus longimembris. Next base: position 36,330,310 of record NC_063168.1, read on the forward strand.
ACTTACTCTTTTGGTTATTGATTACTTTGGAAAATAAATTACGTAAGTCACACACACACACTCACACCTTTGTGGTCTATATGTCTTCAACCTAGTACACTGAATGGATCTGGCTCTTTGATCATTATTTTACTGTAGACATCACACACCTTAGCTTGTGAATAATCAGAAATAAATAAAACACATATTACTCAGACAGTGTTGGATAGTAATTAGATATACTAGTTTCTAGAACAGTAAGGGATGAAGAAGACTGAAGTATATGTATATATGTATGTATGCATATGAAGATAGCCCAGTGAAACCCACCAAACTCTGAAGAAAAAAAAAATAAGGAGGAGGTAGGGGATATAATAGAGGGAATGGATGTGTATGCTTAATAATATCTTCTTTGTGTTTTCATACCTGCAACTGTGACATCTGGAGTCTTCCTTCCATAACAGCTGAATTCTATAGACAATGTTGATAGAAGTTTGAAGTTAATTTTTCAATGTGATAATTTGCTTGTTTTGGTATGCCTTAATGACTAAAAATGTTGTTATGAAATTATTTAATGAGTGATATTTTATCCATGTCAAACTGGTATCTATTGTTTTTCCTGGAACATAATACTTTTAACCCACTAATCCATTTTTTCCCATAATTTCAGGAAAATTTTGTTTTGCACAATGGAAATTTTCTGAGTCCTTTTATAACTCCCCATGCCCAAAGTCTAGGATGCTCAATATAAATTACATCAAATAAGTTTTACCCTCATCAATAAAAAATGATTTCTAATTATTTTTATATCTGTCTTTTCTTTGCCATGAATATATTAACACTTCCTGATGTCAAGAATTAATTACATCTATGTTTACAATGATCTTCAAGGTTAGAAGTTAAGTTGCCAAGTCCTACAAATGAGTCTTCACAAAGTACCTTTGAAGTTGTGCTCCCACATTGACACTAAGAATGTAAACTGTGTTTAGCTCATAGTAGCTTTCAGAGCACTTTAATGTATCACAAAATTTAACCTTCATACAATCCCCCACTATAGACAGGGAAATACCATTTCCAGTTTTCAGATTGAAGTATTCACCTGAGTCACTCTCTGACAAGTGAAATATTAGGTAATGTCAGTTAAAAAACTTATTTGCCAAACTTGATCTCCTGATCTGGTGTTCATTTCTACCATAAAGAATAATTCTTATTTTCACTGTCACTCTTGTGACTCTAGGTGACCATGTCAAATATGTATCCTAGACAAGTAGTAACCAGAACCTACTCTGTTTAGTATCTAAAATCAGACCAAACCATGTATGTTCAGGGTCGAGTGGTCATAAACTACATTTCTTCTTTTTTTCTTTTTGGTAATTTTTGAGTTAACATAGCACTTGTAATATCGAATGTATTCATTGTGATTTCCATCAGGCATACAGTGTACTTTGAACAAATTCAACCCCATCTACCATGCTAATAAGGTTTCCCTCTCTGGCTAATAGTAGAGTATCATCATCATCATCATCATCATCATCATCATCATCATCATCATCATTCTAGGCCTACATTCCATAAATGAGTGGGAACAAGTGATATTTAACTTTTTTGAGGTTGGCTTATCTTGCTTAACATGATAATTTCCAGATTCATTCATTTTCCAGCAAAAGATAAAATTTTCATTTTTATATCCGAATAATATTCCACTCTTTGGTGTGTGTGTGTGTGTGTGTGTGTGTGTAATACACACTCATTGTCTTCTATTCACTGGTATTCACTGGTTGTTGGGCATTTTGCTTGATTCCACAATTTGGCTATTTGAAAAAAGCTGCAATAAAATTGGGTGAGCATGTGAAATATTTCTGACTAATGGGATATAAAGCAATTCTGCTGCAGTGGGAGGAGTTAGGAAAAGCTTTTTTTCTTCTCTGATAAGAGCAATGACACTACTAACTTCTCAGTCTCCTCCCCTCTTTCTTGTCCTGATGGGTATACAATATCAAAAGATGGAAAGTCACCATGAACTTTTGAGAAAAAAGGCCAACCACAATTTGACATGATTGAATTATGGAATAAATATCATCAATTGCTTGCCTATCTTTAAGCTCCTTTAATGCAAAAGAAAATGAAACTTTCTTTTGTCTAAGGCATATTAATATTGTTTTACAATACTTGCAGCCAAAACACTCTTAATATTTTCACCTGCCTAATAATGTCAGTGCAAGGAGTTGATTTCAGCTCCAAATCATGTATCCATTTATCTTAAAGTTATATATTAAGGAAATATTTCAAATGTAGTAGCCATCCTTATTTTTTTAATTTTTATAATTAGAAAGATTAATTAAAGAGCTATAACCTTACCTGGGAAGTAAAACTTCCAGCATTTCAACTCAGTGGGCAAGTATTCAAAATGAATTGCTCCAAGAAGCAAAGTTAATTTATACCAGTTGAAAAGAAAATAATATTCATTTAATTCATTGTGTTTCCAAGTAAATCAGAAGAATAACAATGACTAGGATTTCTCTGTGTATGAATCTAAATATTTTTCCTGATTTGCAAGACTGTGTTAGACACTGAGTGATTATTTTCATTTACATGGTCTAAGCAATTCACTTTCTCATACATCTCAAAAGTCTACCTACACAAGAGATAAGAATTATGCTGTCTTATATTAAAATTGATATAATTCTATGAATCATTTTCATTGTCTGATGATTTATAAACTGTTTTCCTCTGGAAGAACCTTATTACTTTTGAAGACTACTGCTCTCCAAAAAGAGAAAAAAATGGCAACTTAATATGTATCCTACCATGTTGTGCCAATTTACAATTTATGGGTGATCTGGGCAAATCTTTTAATTGGTTTTGAATTGTGCCATTTGTCCCAGAACTGCACAAACATTAAATAATTCAAAGGGTAAATGAAACTTTGTAATGTAGTACACCAAAGTTGTTTAAGCAAGTTTTTTTCCCCAATAATCAGATAATTATACATAACTAGTCATCATTACTTGAAACAAATTACTTTCTGTCGAAGCATGAAAGAGGTTTCCTGGCACTATTTTGAGTTCAACTAATCGTAGTGACAATAGGTGTCTGTCTAAAAAACCTGTTTATTGATGCTAGGGTTTGATTATGCAAGATTGTATAGTCGCTGCTCTGTAGTAAGCATCTCTTAATTATATCATTTTTCAAATAAATATTTGTATCTTTTAGTTTGAAAAATCACAGGTTCAGTAAACTTGGCAAATCTGTGCATATTTTGAACACAGAATGTTTTGTCTTCATTCATTGTAGATTATCTTTAATAATACATTGCTTCATGAGACAGCAGACCAGGAAAGAAAAAAGGCAAGCCGTTATTTGCTGTGCATTTAAGTACATAAACAGAAGAGTTGCCATTTTCAGACATTCTTGCTGGAGTAATTCATTGGAGCCAAATAGTTCAGCATGCCATGGTATGCCAATCAAGAGCATTAGCATCATTGGTGTAGTGGAAAAGCCTGTGTTTGGGGGAGGAGTGATTGGCTTTGTCTACACTGATTAAGTAAAATGGAAAGCTGAGGTATTTATCCAACTACAACTAATTCTGACAGAAACAAAGAGGAAAAAAAATGGGGTCTTCTGAACTCACCACTGCCATGAAGGGCTTGTGGGAAACTGGGCAAAATGCCTCTCTTCTCTGGGTTTTATTTTACTTAACTATAAAATGAGAAGGCTAATAACAAGAAGGCAAATCGTGTAGCCTCCCAACCCTCAATTATCACTTTGCCTTGCCTCAAAGGCTACTTACTTCCATTGCTAGTATGTTCACTCCTCCTAATGTATAAAGGGTCATTACTTAGTGGTTCTAAATGTTTTTAAAACAATATTTGAGATATTGAAGACAATGAAGTAAGATATTCAAGTGAGAAAATTAAATAAGTGTCAGCAAACTCAAGTTGCAGTGTTAGATGGGAGAAACCAAATGACTTTACATAAGAATTATTTATATTTGGTAGGTAGTCTACATTCTTTAAGAATCAAATGTGTCATTCTTATTCTTTGTGAGAAGTTATTCTCCTGAGCTCAAATTCCAATATTTCAATTGTTTATTAGCCCTATTATAGAACTAATGAAGATCATTCATTCTACATCCTTTCCAAAGACCCCTTTTCTATCTTGGTAAATAAATATTTGCTTTCATACTTGTCTTTTTGGTCTGGGTTATTTTCAATTCTATATTACTTTTTATCATTTTTTAAATTTATTTATTTTTATTTATTTATTTATTTATTTTTGCCAGTCCTGGAGCCTGGACTCGGGGCCTGAGCACTGTCCCTGGCTTCTTTTTGCTCAAGGCTAGCACTCTGCCACTTGAGCCACAGCCCCACTTCTGGCCATTTTCTGCATATGTGGTGCTGGGGAATTGAACCCAGGGCTTCATGTATGGGAGGCAAGCACTCTTGCCACTAGGCCATATCTCCAGCCCTTATCATTTTATTTTTAAGTGTCTTTGAATTTTTCTAAAGTGGATTCCAAAAATTGTATACATTTTAAGGCATTCAAACTTGAATCTGCCACTTCTGTTCTTTTATGGGACCAAAAGAAAAAGATTTTCTTTATTTTGAGTTGTCCTCCTCCTCTACTTCCATTAAGAAGAAAACATAAAGATACTTTTGAGTCAGGTATTCTTTGGGGAACACATTTCAAATGGCTCTAGCCTATTAACACCAGATGGCAGTTTTTATCATTATGCAGAAACTCTTATTTTTACTGCCCTCCTTGAAAGAAATGACTGGCCACTGTAGTAACTTCAACATTGTAATGATACTATAAACTGTTCTAGTGCTGGTGAAGAAAATATATGTCCTATATTTAAATCCACCTCTCATAGGATCCTATAGTTTCAAAAATAAAGATGAGCAGTTGAATTGGAAAAGAGATGATTTATTCAATAGCTTCTTGTAGCTTCAAAGCTAAGATAACATGAGTAATTGTTAACTTCAAAATATTCTATTTTGTTTATATTGTTTTTGCATTAAGAGTATACTCATACATATACACACATTGACTATGACTGGCCATTTCTAGGAATTTGGGTTTTTTTGTCAAAGAAAAGCAGCCTATTTTAAGACTTTATTTTACATATCTTATTTTTATTTTGAGGGGAATCCAAATATCTACACCATGAACTTAAATCCCTATGGCTGCCAGACTGACAGAGAATTAGCAAGGCAGAGCCAAGTTCACGCAAGACTGTCGATGGCACTCTCATAGCTAAAGACAACCCAAAATATTGACAAGCTCTTCTGAAAACAGCATGTATAAGTTGTGGCTGAAATAAGCCTGATGTAAGAAAGAATACAGATGGCAGTATAATCATAGGCTGGGTCTACAAGATGCCAAACAACCCATTCAAAAGTAAAAAAACTTGATCAGTTGGTAGTTTTGTCTAGGTGCCACCAAGCAACAGGCTTGACTGATGTCTTCACAGAACTGAACCAGCTTTGACTTGATTTGAGCAGATGTTTTATCAGTAGTATGTTCAGGATTAGTTGTCAAATCTAGATTCAAATAAGTTCTTCTCCGAATGAGTTTCTTTGTCACATCAAAACAACCTCAAAGTGTTAAACAAAAATGATTTTCAGTTTTAAATTCATTTTGCAAGTTGCAGGATATAAAATAAACCCTCAAAAATCAACGGCCTTTCTCTATGCTAACAACCCGAAGACCGAGGCTGAAATCAGGAAAGCAACTCCTTTTGCAATAGCCTCGAAAAACATAAAATACCTAGGAATAACCTTAACCAAAGAAGTGAAAGGCCTCTTTGATGAGAAGTTTAAAAGCTTGAAAAACGAAACTAAGGAAATGGAAAAACCTCCCATGCTCTTGGATTGGGAGGGTTAATATAATCAAAATGGCAATATTGCCAAAGGTTATCTAAAAATTCAATGCAATACCCATTACTATCCCAACACCATTTTTTAATGAAATAGAGGAAGCAATCCAGAAATTCATATGGAGCAATAAAAGACCTAGAATAGCAAAAACAATCCTAAGCAGAAAGAACAGTGCTGGAGGAATTACAATACCCAACTTCATGCTGTATTATAAAGCTATAGTAATAAAAACAGCTTGGTATTGGCACCGGAACAGGCCTAAAGACCAATGGAACAGAATTGAAGACCCAGAAATGAACCCACAGAACTATGCCTCCTTAATCTTTGATAAAGGAGCTAAAACAATAGTATGGAAGAAAGATAGCCTCTTTAACAAGTGGTGCTGGCAAAACTGGCTCAACACATGCAACAAACTAAAACTAGATCCTTATACATCACCCTGCACCAAAATCAATTCCAAATGGATTAAAGACCTCAAAATCATAACAGACACCCTGAAAACACTAAAGGAAGGAGTAGGAGAAACACTTGGGCTCCTTGGTGCAGGACGGAACTTCCTTAACAAAGACCCAGAAAGGCTACAAATCAAAGAAAGGTTGGACAAGTGGGACTGCATCAAACTGCAGAGCTTCTGCAAGGCAAAGGACATAGCTCGCAAGATAAACAGAAAGCCTACAGACTGGGAGAAGATCCTTACCGGCCATTCAACGGACAAAGGCCTCATATCTAAAATATATGCAGAACTAAAAAAATTACCTTCCTCCAAAACAAAACCGCAAAGAACCAATAGCCCCCTCAACAAGTGGGCTAAAGACTTACAAAGAGACTTCTCTGATGAGGAAATGAGAATGGCCAAGAGACATATGAAAAAGTGCTCTACATCACTGGCCATAAAAGAAATACAAATCAAAACAACATTGAGTTTCCATCTCACCCCAGTAAGAATGTCCTATAGCAAGAAAACTAACAATAACAATTGTTGGAGGGGATGTGGCCAAAAGGGAACCCTACTTCATTGTTGGTGAGAATGTAAACTGGTTCAGCCACTCTGGCAAACAGTATGAAGATTCCTCAGAAGGCTAAATATAGAACTCCCCTATGACCCAGCAGCCCCACTTTTGGGTATCTATCCAAAAGACCACAAACAAAATCACAGTAAAGGGGGCTGGGGATATGGCCTAGTGGCAAGAGAGCTTGCCTCATATACATGAGGCCCTGGGTTCGATTCCCCAGCACCACATATACAGAAAACGGCCAGAAGTGGCGCTGTGGCTCAAGTGGCAGAGTGCTAGCCTTGAGCAAAAGGAAGTCAGGGACAGTGCTCAGGCCCTGAGTTCAAGGCCCAGGACTGGCCAAAAAAAAAAAAAAATCACAGTAAAGCCACCAGCACAACAGTGTTCATCGCAGCACAATTTGCCATAGCTAGAATCTGGAACCAACCCAGATGCCCCTCAGTAGACGAATGGATCAGGAAAATGTGGTACATATACACAATGGAATTTTATGCCTCTATCAGAAAGAATGACATTGCCCCATTTGTAAGGAAATGGAAGGTTGGAAAAAATTATGCTAAGTGAAGTGAGCCAGACCCAAAGAAACATTGACTCTATGGTCTCCCTTACTGGAAATAATTAGTACAGGTTTAGGCAAGTCATAGCAGAGGATCACAAGAGCCCAATAGCTATACCCTTATGAACACATAAGATGATGCTAAGTGAAATGAACTCCATGTTATGGAAATGATTGTTATATCACAGTTGTAACTACTTTCAACGTCCCATGTGTATCGGTAGCTTCTATTATTGATGATGTTCTTGTATCACCTTCCTGTTGTTGTAACTACACTATCTCTGTACTCTTATCTGAGTATATTGGAAACCGTGTATACTGGTATTAGAACTAGGAAATTGAAAGGGAATACCAAAATCGAGAGACACAGGGTAAAAAAAGACAAACAGCTACAAAAGCAATACTTGCAAAACTGTTTGGTGTAAGTGAACTGAATACCTCATGGGGGGAAAGGGAAAGGGGGAAGAGGGAGGGGAGGGGGGTATGAGGGACGAGGTAACAAACAGTACAAGAAATGTATCCAATGCCAAATGTATGAAACTGTAACCTCTCTGTACATAAGTTTGATAATAAAAATTTGGAATAAAAAAAAAAGAATTGATCCAAAAAAAAAAATCCTAGAGAAGCTGGCTGTTTAAAAAAAAATACATTTTGCAGTCTAGCTTAATGGATGTGCATGGTTCAGGATGGAGAAACTGGGAAGAAATAGGATCTCAATTTATGTACCTATGTCTCATATTTCTTAACTCTATTGCATCTGAGTTACTCAAATAACTTTGACTTTCATTTGACTTTCTTTTATTGTTTGCTCAACAATTTCCTTGTGATCAAAGATCTCCCATGTTAGACCTCTGTTGTAGGCCCAGCTCCTATTTATATATGCTTATTAAATGAGGATTTGAAAGCATTGTCATACTATAAACTGTGTGTGTAGCCACTGATCAACTATAGATTGGTAAGAGAATGAGGAATAAGTGTTCCAGTTCACGCTGCTACTAATCCTCAAATGTACTACCTTCTGTTGCCTATACACTCTGGAAACCAGAAATGAAGAAGACTATTAAGAATACAAAGATTGGTAGAAAGGAGTGTCATGTGGCCTGTGTGATAAAGCCTATTAGTCGCTACACTGCTGTCCTTAGCACAGTTCACAGCACTGAGGATATAAAGCTCAGGGTATACTGCTGTCCTTGTAATTGTTCAAACAAACATCTAAGTTACACATTTGCCTATATGGTATGTACATGTTATGTTTTTGAATATAGCAGATAGGTAATATAGGACTAGATAGATAATAGACGAATCTTTAAATGCTTGCAGATTGAATTGTTATTAGGGTTTAAATATAAGTCCTCCCAAAAGGTTCATGGGTTAGACTTCATGTGCACCCAGCAGTGTTAATTGGTTAGATATCTAAGTATTTGGATAATAGGGTACCAGCATGGTCAATGCCTACATCTGTTGATGGGTTTGTAATTTGATGGTATTATTGGGATGTGGTGGAAAGTAGGTGGTAGAGTGTGTTTGGAGGAAGGTCATTTGGAGGTATGCCTAAGAAGGGTATATATTGTGCCTGGCCTCTCTATCTCCTGCTCTCTCTCTGCCTCCTGGCTTCCATTAAGGAACTCATATTGCTCTGCCACATGATGTTTTACTTTGCCACTTAGGCCTAGAAGCAATAGAGTCAAGGGACCTTGGTCTGAAATCTCTGTGAGCTAAAATAAAACCTTCCTCCCTTAAATTGTTTTCTCAGCAATAAAAGGTAACTAATGCAGAGAGAGAGAGAGAGAGAGAGAGAGAGAGATTGGGGAGAGAAAAGGCATGTGGCACGGGAGAGGCAGAGAGAGAATACATGAAAATGCTCATGCTAAATTCCTTGGAAATGTTCTTCCATGTAATATTTAAGTTTATTTCTGTTATATTATTCTTAGTTGTGGATTAATGTAAATGCCTTGAAATACCATTACCTTAAAAATGTTAAATTTCATTTAGTGAAGCAAATAAAAATGTTTTACAGAAATTAGTGGGTTAGAAACATAATCTTTCATAAAAGACACTTCCAGGAGCCAGTAGAATTCTATTTGTTTCTAATCAGCCACAAGGAAATCTTCGGGGGGAAAAAGACGGTTCCTGGATCAATTTCTGTAGTCACTTTCTTTCTTCCTCATTCTGTTCATCTTCCATTCACTAGTTTTAATATACTGTCAATTATATTATTTTCAAATACAAAGAACAGGCAGAAGCATGAATGAGAAATCACAAAGGACTTGGCTCTGGCAAAGTGTGTCGGGAAATGCTGACTGTCCCAGCATTGATGTCTTCTGGAGGGAAGAACACTTGTCTTCTGAAACCACATAAATTTCCTCTCTCGTGTTACCTGTGATATGCTCTAAAGTACAATCTATGTGCCCCATACACAGGATCTTGGTAATGCTAACAGTGGCCTAATTGATAGTTTTAACTTTCAGTTTAGAAATTTCTATATTTTGTTACATGTGCAACTAAGCAATGGATGGAGTGTCTCACTTAGCTCAAGGGCCTCTTTTTGGTTTTGGGGGATTTTTAAAAATTACTTTCACTTTAAAATCAGAAAAAGAGAAATCTTGCAAAGTTACTCAAAAGATATGGAAACTTCAATGCTCTAAATTTTCCAAGTCTGGCTTTAGAATAAAGCTCACCTAAACAAAAGGAACTGAAAGGTTTGATGTCAGGGTGTGTAAATAATTTGTTTTAGGGTGCATCCTCATTTTAAAGCATGGGCATTTACTTTAGCTGTAAAGATCTGCAATATAAGACAGGTGCAAATGGTTGTTTCTTAAGAGGTAAGTTCTTTCTCTGCTTGTATATAGTATGTTAGTGCCATTCAAACGCTGCAAATAAAGAGTGCTAGAGTTTGAATCTGAAATGTTCCCCAAATGACTCCTGAGATGACATATTTTGATTGCTAGCCTGTTGTGTTATTGGCAGGTGGGAGAGATTTGAGAAATGCAAAGACTCATTAGTGAGGATACCTTGGGTCTCTCTGGACTTGGGGACTCTTATTACAGAAGGAAACAAAAGCCTTTCTAACTGAAGTAGAAAAAAATGTTTATCTGAAAAAAAACATGAGAGCTGTAATTAGAACTCTTTTCTCCCCAATTTACTTGCTTAGTAATTTTTCACTATTTCAGAAACTGGGTGAAACATTTTTTTTCCAGTGACCTTTGCTTCTTTTTTTTACTTTTTTCTTTATTGTCAAAGTGAAGTACAGAGGGGTTACAGTTTCATATGTAAGGCAGTGAGTACATATCTTATCCAACTTGATACCTCCTTCCTCATTTTTCCCCCACCTCTCTCCTCTCCTTTCCCTCCCCCCAACCCCACCCCTCGCCATGAGTTGTACAGTTGTTTACACCAAATGGTTTTGTAAGTATTGCTTTTGGAATGGTTTGTCTTTTTATCCTTTGTCTCTTGATTTTGGTATTCCTTTTCCCTTCCCTGGTTCTAATACATGTATACACAGTATCCAGTGTACTAAGTTCAGATACAGTGATAGCAGAGGTAAAAATCACAAGCCAAGATGGGAATATGAGAGAAAAATAAAGAGTACTGTTTCATATGGCAGGCCGAAGACAATTAGAACAATGATATTCCACTTGTTTCCATAATGTGGAGTTCATTTCATTTAATATCATCTTATGTCTTCATACGGGCATAGCTGTTGGGCTATTGTGATCTTCTGCGATGACTAACCTAAACATGTACTAATTATTCCCTATGAGGGAAACCATAGCATCCATGTTTCTTTGAGTCTGGCTCACTTCACATAGTATGATTTATTTCCAAGTCCTTCTTTTAAACTTTAATTTTTTATCTTTAATTAGTTGTACAAAGGGGTTTAAAGTAAACCAATCAATGTATGAGTGCAATGCAGCTGATGTACCTTGATCAATATCACCCCCCTCTAAGATTTTGTTTCAATCAAAAAATAAACTGAGGTCTGAATGATTGTTTACTCATGGCCAGAAGAATCTCTTAGGTCTATTACTTACCATGAATATTCTGTCTTTGTTAATACCCAACAAATGGAGAGTGGAAGTAATTGTTCTTGAAAGTCAAGGAAATGAAAAGCAAAATGTCTTAATATCCATTAGAAGAATGTAGATAGTTTGCTTTTGTTGGTACACATGTTTTGTATTTTATTGGATTCCTTTGCTTGGATAATTGCCTTGATTCACCACTGTACATGCTGAGACAGATAATTAGTTAATAAGCATATATTAAGCGCCTACTCTGTGTCAAATTTGAAATTGTGTGAGTAAGGATCCTGTTTAACTTTCGGATTTGCAAAAGTGCCAAATGACTACATTTGAGCACAAAATGAGCCTGTATTATGAAACAGTCTGGATATTCTTTCCACTTACCACAAGAAGTTTCTATTTTGCTTTGTTTAATTATAAAATAAAACTCTTATTTCATGAACAACTCTTCTTGCTCCAAATGCAAGTATATTAAAGGGAAAAGGTGAACCGGTGAGATGTACTTCCACTTGGAATCATCCAGAAGCACTGAAATCCATGAGCATGCTCCTTGTGAGCCATATTGTTACTGGTCTCTGTCTACACATATTCTTCCTAGGTAGACTGTTAAGAGTGTATGTGAGAAGCAAATAGCTTATGGAGATTTCTTTACTGGGTAGTATCACCTGGCCCAGAATGTTACAGGGGGGATTTCTCACCTTTCAGGTACTTTGGGGAACCCTTTTGGCTTCAGAAAGGGAATCAGTGTCAATAGTAAGCTCTTCATGGAGTTGTAGACTCAGCCCCCAGTGGGATTCAACCTGCCATTCTCCCTGTAAGAGAAATTCCAGATGAGCAATACTAAGAAGCAGCAGCCTCAGACCTATGGGGAGGAATCATATCCCATAAACAGAAATTGTATGAACCCTTCCAGTTTCTCCCACACTAGCCCATATTTTCCTCAATTTCCAATACTCTAGCAATACTCCGTAGCAAAGTGAATCACGAAGTGCTCTATCAGTTTAAAAGTGGAGGAAAGCACGAAGGGGTAGAGGAAAAAACAAAACAAGACAAGTCTGGAAAGGGACTGGTTCCCTCATCAGGTCCCTATGTTCATTCATTATGTGTCCCCTTTATCGTGTTATATCTTAATTATTCCAGCCTAGCTTCTTAACTAGGGTCCTTATGTCACAGCTAGTTTTCTGCCCATTCCTAATTAATAGGGCCTCATTTAGTTTCAAGTTCATTGTAGTAAACTTCTGCTGAGGGATACACCAGAACGAAAGATAAAAATCAAACTGGAAATGATGAGAGTTGCTCTTCTAGTAACCTAGAACCATTAAAAGGGCCTTAGATCTCTGTTGCTCTCCACCTGGAAGGGGCTTCTAGTTGATTGACTTGGAATTTTAAGTATGTGAGTACAAAGCTCACATTCGACCCAAATATGGAACAAAAGAACAAAGGTTTATAAATACTCATGTCTAAAAGATCTCAGTTTTTTAATTGGTTATTCATTCAAGTTTCCTACATTTAAATATAGATATTATACAAAACAAAAAAAATCAGTTCTTTCAAGTGGCAATATAAAAAAATCTTACATTCATCATGGTTTATTTTCTATCAGTGGCAATGATTCTTAAGTATTTTGACACTCAAGACAAATCATGTGAGAGTCTTTTCTAATTTGCAACATATAATGCTGGAGTATAAGCTTTCTCTTTTTTCTTTTTTCCTTCCTTCCTTCCTTCCTTCCTTCCTTCCTTCCTTCCTTCCTTCCTTCCTTCCTCTTCTCTCTTTCTCTTCTTTCTTTCTTTCTTTCTTTCTTTCTTTCTTTCTTTCTTTCTTTCTTTCTTTCTTTCTTTCTTTCTTTCTTTCTTTCTTTCTTTCTTTTACAAAACCTACCTTTAAAAAGTCCAGCATTACTGTATGTGGGTCTCTGTCCCTCTCTCTCTCACATATTCTCATATATACAAATAGACCTCCACCACCACTACCACTTTTATTTATTGAATTCACAAAGCTCAAAAAAATAAAATAAAATAAAAAAAGAATTCACAGAGCTCTTGAACAGATAGCTCATCTGCATTTTATCAAGTGTATCTATAATTAAAGCTTAATGTAAAGTGAGATATTATTGGTGTATTTTATTACTTATCTATGAGGGTTTTAACAAAGTAAAAGGCATAAATGAATTCACTTTTACAGTACTTTGTTTTAAACAAATGTCACTACCTACATACACATACCTAATTATAAGTTCTTACACATTCTGCCAAATATAAAACCTATAGTTCATAAGCCACACAGATGACAGGCAGTAAATATATTCCTCCTAATTTAAAATTTTATTGCAAAATACCCTGTGCACTAAGTTAACCTACACTAAATCACATCCTTCACCCTCAGCTTTATGGGTGTTTACCTACTTCTGATTCAAAAAGGAAAACAGTACTGATTCCTATTTCTCAGTATCTACGGTAATAAAATTAAGACAGAGAGGAGGGAGAGAGAGAGGCTGTATATAAGACCAGACCCAAAACAATAGGGCAAGTTAGTTGACTTCAACTCTAAAAAATAATAACCAATTCATCCAAGACACTCCATTTACTCACTTATTCATTCATTTATTCATTCTTTTTTTTTTTTTTTTCTCAAAGCTAGCATTCTACAACTTAAGCCACAGCTCCAGTTCTAGCTTTGGGGTAGTTAATTGGAGATAAGAATCTTACTGTCTTTCCTACCTGGTCTGGCTTTCAAGGAAGATCTTCTGCTCTCGGCCTCATGAGTAGCCAGGATTACAGGTGTGAGCCACCATCCCCAAGTAACATTTTATTTTTGGATATATGATCCAAAAGTTTTGTTTTTTGAAATTCAGGGTAACTTTGAACATTTTTGTCCATGTTGAATGCCCTCACTGCAGCCATACACAAATTAGCATACAGATGAAGGCCCTAGCACTTGAACTGAGCAGGTGGTTTAAATACAAGCAGGTAATTATTGTATTGCTATTGTTCTTTTCATGTACCTGTAAGTGAAAGCCACCTCATTGCCATCTTCAGCATGGAGAAACTCCTTAGAGTTTCTCTAAGAGAGGACAACTTAGAGACTGGCAGTAGGGCCTCCTTCTCCTGCCCACAGACAGCTGTTGTGCCATCAGCCAAAAGGAACAACTTCCCAGAGCTCAGCATCAGCAGAGGCTCAGCTCTACTCCATTCATAGTCTTCCCAAGTGCTTTATTGCCTTCTATCTAGAAGATACCACTTATTATCATTGCAGACAACAGGATGTGTGAAGATGGACACAGTGGTCATGTTCCATTTGCCAGCATGAATTATCTTCCCATCCAGTCTTCTAGTTGTGGTGGGCTCTGAGTGGCCCATTTTGAAAAAGAGTCTGAAGCCATTAAGGAACAAAAAGCAGTGGAAGGGCTTGGGCTGCTAAAGGCTACATCTGGGCTCAGCAACATGCATACTAATAACATCATTACAGCCGAGTGGTTTGGAGAGCGTGTTTACTTTGTTGTGGTTGCTGTCACCTTCTACAGCTGAATTGTTAATATGTGGTTTTAAATTCAAATAGCACACAGGGCTAATTTTCTTGTATTTGCCCAAAAAATTAGGTTACATAGTTCATCTAATTCTCCCTCCACTTTTTCATGTGTGGGTGGTACTCCTTGTAGAGAGTACTTCTTTTCCATGACATTGAACTTGAACCTGACTGACCTTTCTATAATGAGTGAATTGAAAACATCTCCCTTTGGAATGTGGCTTGTAGATACTGGCATGCCAGTTTTTCTGCATTTGATGAATTAAAGGGGCAGAGTCCTTTTCACAAACCTAGACCAGAAGAGTTACTTAACAAGAGGAAAAGAAGGAAAGAAAAGGCAAAAAAGGTAGGGAGGGGGGAAAAGGAGAGATAAGGAAAGGAAAGAAGAAAAAGAAGAAAGGAAGAGGAAGGAAGGAAGGAAGGAAGGAAGGAAGGAAGGAAGGAAGGAAGGAAGGAAGGAAGGAGAGAGAAAGGCAGGGAAGAAGGGGAGAAAGGAAGGAGTGAGAAGAAGGAGAAGAAAGAAAAACAAGAGAAAAACAAGATGAAAGGGTAAAAGAAAGTTAAACACTTTTTAAAGCCATTTACAGAAGCACTCTGCTTAATTGGAGTCTGTTGATTAATTTTAACAGAGAACCATTAGACAAAGGCTTGGTTGCTTTGGGTATATTGAGCTTTCTCTTGGTGATTGCATTATGATTATTTTGTTTGTTTGTTTTAACTTTCCCCCTCCATTTAAATATCTAATAAAAATTCCACCAATATAAAATTCCAAGTATTTTTTAACATAATTAAGTAACATATATGGCTATTCTCTCTTTCAGCTCAGACATCTATATCTCCTCATTGTTCTTTCTCAAATCTATCCTCCCTGACCTAAAATCAAAGTTAAGGGGACAGACACTTGGGATCAGAGCTACTTCATAATCAGGTAGTAGATTTCTTGTTCATAGCCCATGAATTTGTGCTTCTTCATTTTTTTTTTTTTAACTGGGGGAAGGTGGGGCAGTGAGAGATGCAGAATTGATGGAAGACAGCTGAAAACAGTCAGCAGCATGAAGTCCAGCACTCCCACCATCTGATCTTAATCATAATATATCCTCTGTCTAGTTTGTCAAAATCTATCACTCAAGAACACCTTCAATGGACAGTAATTTGAGGTGTGGCTTATTAGATCACACGATCTTATGAATAATAAAAAGTTATGGAAAATTGCATCCAGGCCTGCTATCCAATTTTCAGTGGTGTCACCCACTTTAAAGTAAGGCAGCATGTTTATGCATGATTTCTGTTTCATATGTATTGACTAGATCATTTTCTCTGTTGTCCTGAGAATTGATGACACACACTGTATTAAGAATGATGACCTCCACGAGGGGAATAACACTTCCTCTAGATTACACTATTGTCAAAACATATTGAAATTTTCTTTACACATGTTACTGCTGTATTTTTCTGCCTGAAAGGCCCTGTTAAAGTGAAATCTTGTTGTATTTTTATTTATTTATTTATTTTGCTAAATAAGATCCGAGGGACAGGTGTCATTTTTTTCCCCTTTCCTAACACTTTCATGGGATGACCAATGAAAAATAATAACATCATCCTTCAGAACAATCTCCGTTGGTACTGTGTCAACCCTTCAGGGCAATTTTGATAACCTTTTTGGAGGAATTTGCAAGACACAAGTTCCTTTTACGTGCTTAAAGATATTACCTTGTAGGAGCCAAGGAACTCCATTATGTATGAATTCTAATATTCTGATAGATAATAGGCAACTGGAGAAAAAAATTCCAATAGCAAAAAAGCTTCAATGAAGATTGTTTTCTCTCCCAGTTTCTCTGACAGAGGCTAATATTATTCTTCACGGAACCCCACCCCCACCCTAGCAACACACCCCCTCACAGACAGACACCTCCTTTTCAGAAATCTATGCAGCGCTCAACTTGCAGTGATGCAACACCACTGCTGATTCCATGGGTATGTGAAAATAGTGTGCAATATTACTTTTTCCCTTGCACTGGATCAAAATGCAAATCTCCTTTCTGTGAGAGAGTGACCTCTCTCCTTGGCTACTACACCACATGGCACACACATTGGAATGTCTTTGGAAGTGAAAAAGAAAAAGCCAATTGTGAGGCACCCCCCAAAACGGATAATTGATCCTAGGAGGGAAAATGTCCATATTATTTCCAAAATACAAAAGATAGGCAATACAGGAAAAAAAAAGAGAGATCATAGTATGGAATTCAGAGTAATTCTAAAATCAGGCTGTAAATAAATGCAAGATAGAATCTCTTGTATTGAAGTACATTCCCATTACTTTCCTGATCATGTTTCTAAAGAATCTTGAGATGTTAATTTTCCCATGATGGTGGGTGATACCTGCAAAAAGGGAAGCATTGATTGGAAATCAACACCTGAAGTATATGTGTGTGCAGATAAAAAAAAATGTGTAGCATATCAAAGACTAAATGTCAAGAGGCATTAAAAATGGAAAACAAAGATACGTGAGAGGGAATTTTATGTTTTCATTTAATTTAATTTATGTGACTTTTGTATTGGAGCCCATTGAACCAACAGAAAATGAAGATAGTGCCTATCTAGCCTGAGATGCATGATGCTTGTAATTGAAATTTAATTATATGTTCTTTACATTTTCCATCTCCTTTTTTAAAGTTGTACAGGTGAGAATGTTTTAGCTCTTAAGTTACAGAGCTGTATTCAAGCTCTGTTATTCCTTTGCAGAAAGCCCCCACAGCTCTCTGCCACCCAGTTCTTGCCTGAAACACTCCTTCTCAACCTTACCCACCCCCATCACCCAGGTCACCTGGCTGGTTGCCCATCTACACATTTCTGTCTGCCTTTTGAGTGTTTTCAGAAACCCTTTAAATTGTGCCTTGGCAAACCAGACACCTTCACCGCCTCCCAGAGACCCAGGCAAAGGGTTATCAAATTCCTTCATCAGTCAAAGCCTGCATTCTAAGATCTGTAAAGAAGCTATGAAGTTGCACAGAGTAAGATGTTAGGACTTGTAAACATGTCATACAGCATTATAGAATGCCTGTGGGGCATGGTAAGGTACAGGTACAGAGGTTGAGCAGGCCTTAACATACAAAGGGCTGTCCTTCCCATAGAACCTTCTTAATGCTTCTTAGGTTTTTTGGAGACAGCACAATGGGGTGTTAACTTTCATTAGAGGGCCTGGCTCTCATTCTTAAATTAGTTGACCCCATAGTGCTCTTTGAGTTGGCTGGGGGCATGGTGTCGTCAATGGCTACAAAGTGAAATAGGATGCCCAGAACCCTTCCATCCCCTTTACTGGCTAGAGCAGGAAGGCTTCCTTGGCACACTGCCACTACACTCTAGCAATAGGATCTGATAGCTGAATAAGTTCCAAAGCCAAAGTAAGTTGGGGAAAAGAGCAACAGGCCTGTATCTGCTACTTAAAATTGACCTCCTTGGACTCCAAACCTTTTGTCATGTTACAATCAATTTGATGGTTTTTTGTTTTTTCTTTCTACCCAATACGATCCCCTAAATTTTGCGTCTGTAACTATTGGATAGTCCTGTGATTCTGGAGAATAATATCTAACTGTGGATTTTTCCTTAAGGTAGAATTAAGATGGGGTAATGGGGTGAGCAGTAAGATCTACTTGTATCAATTTTTTTTCTTGCCTTAGGTAAGGGTAGATTGGGATGTAGTTAGAATACTTCCTTCCCTCCCATCCCATCTTTGTTTCTTCTTTCTCTCCTCCTTTCCTATGTCCTTTCCTCCTCTCCTTCACTTCCTCTCCTTCCCTCCCTTGCTTGGTTTCTTCCTTTCCTCCCTACCATCCTTCTCTTCCTTCTCTTTCCTTCCCTCCCTTCCTTTTCTTTCCTCTTTTCCCTCCCTCCCTCCCTCCCTCCCTCCCTCCCTCCCTCCCTCCCTCCCTTCCTTCCTTCCTTCCTTCCTTCCCTCTCTCCCTTCATCCTTCCCTCTCTTTCTTCCTACCTTCTTTGTTATAAGCAAGTGGCATGTGTATTTACTGGAAGTCTAATGGAATTTAATCTACAACATGTTTCCAACCGGAAGTACAGCTGCATGGCAGAAAAGGGGCAATGGGTGAGGAGTCTTTTATAACATAAAAAAACAGGCAAGGCTGTTCTGGACAGAAGATAATGCAAACTAGCTTTGCTGGAAATGAGCTGCAAAATACCTTCATTTTCTACTACAGTGAAACACTGATAAAATCACAACTGTTAAGGTCATACAGTATATCAGGTGGAATCACAGTCTTTAGAACTCCATTATTAATGCAGACAACCTCACAATCAAAGAGGATGAGAGCACAGTTTCCAGATGCCAATGATTTGATCCTATCTTATTTGGCTGTTTACATTTAAATAATGTGACTGTATAAATTTAAATAATATAAACCACCAACAGATGGATTGTAGGGGAAATCTATGCCTTCATTGAGACCCTGGATGTACACTATATAGTGCTTTACAATTTATCTGAGCAGAGCTCATATTTTTTAAAAATGGGGAGGGGGATTAAAAGAGAGAGACTCATTTCTTCTACTATTATGGAAATAAAAAGGCGACCGCTTTAGTTCTTGGCTGGCTGTGCCAAGGAAACATGCAGTTCTCTAACCTTTGGTACAATGTACCCATAAGGTAGCAAGCATCAAAGCATATTAAAAGATATTAACTGCATATTTGCTTATGAACAAGATAAAAAGCTGTAGGGCCTCCAGGTTCTCAAGCTGTGAGTGGAACAGCTTTGCAATTTGCCTGCAAAACTGCATTTTGATCTTAATGAATATAAAATGGCTGCCATTAAAAGTAAAACAGATTATTTCGGGTCTTCCAGGGCCCATAGCTCTTTGCCGGCCTTGGAGGGCCACTATGATCTTTCATTAAAATCTCACAGCAGGGCTCCCTCACCAGCAAATCAAGCCTTGCAGTCTAGGAGATTGGCTACATTTAAAAGTAATTTTCAGAAATCTACACAGATTTTCAATTTGGTAATGAAAGCCATAAGAGAGTGCAGGCGGCATTTTGTCGAATATTGTTACTGATCCAGTGCTCACATTCGTTAGAAATTAAACTGCCCCTTAACTATCATGCGGATGGCAGCTTGCCATTTCGGCTGCTTTCTAATCTCCATTTGTTAATGAGAAGCATGTGCTAATTGTTGTCATCTTACGACCATGCAATCTCTCCCTTGCAAACAGATTTTACCTGCTCAGACGTGGGACCTTCCACTCTGTCCCCAACCAAGTTGAAACATAGAGCTGGAGATGATGCTGGCACTTCAGTGAAGAGGGACAGCCTGGCACCCACCCTTACACAATACATACACTGGAGAAGAAGATCTGAAATGGGGGGAGGGGACGTTTACTTTATGTAGACTCATCCTTTTGTTTTGTTCCTTTTTCAGTCAAGTCTAAGTTTTCAGAAGTTCCCCTGTTAGCCACTTTGTTGGTACGGCTAAGAATAGTTGGGACAAACCAATGAACTCTAAGGACAATTAAGGCAAAAATCAAGTATAGTGCAAAAAACAGAGGGGGATGGGTAGGAGGGAGAAAAGGCTGAAAAGTCCCAGTGATGGGAAGTGCCAGCAGCCATAGAAAGCCAAGGAAGAGCATACTCTCCAATCTGGGAATGGATGTGGGGCTTCCCCTGGCTTTGACAGGCAAACCTGACTCTTTTGTGGTCCCTGGGTATCTTTGAGGCAGGGCTGTGCTATTTCTAGGAAAGGTGTGTTTGCAACCATGTGGTTCCTGTAAAGAGCTAGCAAAAGGTGGGGGTGGAGTGGGAGAAAGGACTAATAAACTCTGACATGCAAAGCAGACATCTATTTAATGCAGATATTTATTTAAAGGAAGGCCTCTAAAATAATTATAAATGGAAATATGATTAAATAGAAAAAAGTTACATGTATACAAGTATACATGTATACAAGTATACAAGTATATTCTAAGACAAAGTGGGATTTCTGTTTTTATATGTGCTGTTAGTTGATATCAGGACTAAGGGAAGTTTTTGGTTTCTTTTTTTTTTTTTCCTTCTTTTTGATCTAAAGCCAAAAAAAAAAAGTCAAATTATGCTTCCCTTTTGGAAAATACATTCGGTAAATTTTCTTTACTTGGCAATTCTCTTTACCTGGCACCTTTAGGGCACAGCACTTCCCTGCACTAAACTATGATGAACAACAAGAACTGCTCTTGACTTTCTCTCTGACTGGATATAAATTCTTCCTGCTGATACAGAAAGACTCACCATTTAAAATAGCAATTCTCCCTGGCAGCACGCTGGCAACCACAGAGAGCATATATGAAAAAGATATGTTTATTTTCAGGGGACAAAGCAGACTTGGGACCCAATGTAAGCATATCTTTTAGCTTGTTGGCAAAGAGAAGTTCCTCCATGTGCCTAGGCTGTGTTTCTTTCGTTCCTACACCATACAGTATTAATTGGATGGGGTGTCTGTGATTTTAAGGAATGACACAGAGACCTCTTATAATAAGGTGACACTGCCAGTTTAAGTTAGTATTTAAGAAAAAAAACAAAAGAAAAAAAAACCAACAAACTCAGACCAATCTCTTGTCTTTATGGCCTCAGGAGAGGGGTGGGAAATGGATACAATCAACTTGGTAAGCATTTTTGAATCTGTTCTACCTGCAGTTGCTTTTCTAATTGCAAAAGGCATTCATGTAATACTTTGTTTTTTTTCTTATTTATTGTCAAAGTAATGTACAGAAAGGTTATGCTTCATACATTAGGCATGGGATACATTTCTTATACTGTTTGTTACTCCTCCCTCATTCCCCCTCCCCCCTCTTTTTTCCCTCTCCCCCTCATGAGTTGTTCATTTGGTTTACACCAAACAGTTTTGCAAGTATTGCTTGTGTAGTCATTTGTCTTTTTATTCTGTGTCTCTCAATTTTGGTATTCCCGTTCACTTCCCTAGTTCTAATGCCAGTATATACAGGATCCAGGGTACTCAGATGTGATACAGTGATAGTGCAGATACAACCACAGGAAGGGGATACGAGAGGATCATCAACAATAGAAGCTACAGTTTCACATGGCACGTTGAAAGTAACACTGTTGTAATTACTTTGAGTTTTCTAAATGCCCAAAGTGGCATTCTAAGATATTCTGCTGAATCCAACATTCTAAGATATTCTGCTGAATCCTTCCAAATTCAGAAGGCCGAGATGGTTGTTGTTTCTTCTTCTTCTTCTTCTTCTTCTTCTTCTTCTTCTTCTTCTTCTTCTTCTTCTTCTTCTTCTTCTTCTTCTTCTTCTTCTTCTTCTCTTCCTCCTCCTCCTCCTCCTCCTCCTCCTCCTCCTCCTCCTCCTCCTCCTCCTCCTCCTCCGCCTCCTCCTCCTCTTCCTCCTCCTCTTCCTCCTCCTCCTCCTACTCCTCCTCCTTCATTTTACCAGTTGCTCTAATATTCCTGAGAGCTTCCAGGTATGTTTTGACAAGTGAGTACTGTAAGTACTCTTGTATCATTATATGGGCATGTGCTAAAGCATGGGCAAAGTAATGGTACATTTCCAAATTTGACCCTCAAGTTTTAGAATATAACATATTAATATCCCTCTAATTACTAGAATGGAGAGAAAAAAATGGTGCTATCTCTCTCTCCCTCTCTCTCCTTCTCTCTCTCTCTATACACACACACACACACAGAGACACACATACATATATGCATATACATATTGCAATTAATCAATTTGTGTTTTACTAGTTAGAAACATGTGTAATTATTTATTTGCTTTGTTCCTGAAATATAATCCTATGGAAAACAGCACTGTCCTTGCATTATCACTTTGACTTTATTAATTCTGTTGGGAAAATACACATTTGCACGTACTCACACATACATAGCAGAGAATTCTATTTTTAAAAAGAAAGATAAAACATTTATGGCCTTGTAAAGTGGCATAATAAAAGTTTCCAAATGATATTTTTATTGCATTATAAACTTGGTTTTTACTCTATCCCTACTGAAGAAATTGCAGATGAGGCATTCTTGTTTTCCATTGCAATTATTTTTTAATAAATGTTAAATCTAAAATGGTGATAGTTTGTGAATATACATCTCCTAAAATTCATGTGTCTCCTATCATTTCATTCTTAAATATAGAACTTGAATTTAATGCTCAAGACCTAGCTAAAAAATTCACGGTGTAAGAACTTTTTGCTCATGTTAAGTATCAATTTTGATCAAGCAAAGTTTTTGTTTCATTGTTTTAAAAATAAAATATACTAAGTTGCTAGTTTTCACAACCTGTTTGAAATACAACACTCTGATACATGCAAGTATGTTGTTACTTGCTCAATAAACCACATAGTATCAGCACCCCTAGGGACAAATGTATTTTCATTCCAAAAGTTAATTGACATATGCCTTAAGAATTTGTAGTTAACAAAAGCAATACTTGCAAAACTGTTTGGTGTAAGTGAACTGAACACCTCAAGGGGGGAAAGGGTAAGGGGGAGGGGGGAGGGGGGTATGAGGGACAAGGTAACAAACAGTACAAGAAATGTATCCAATGCCAATGTATGAAACTGTAACCTATTTGTACATCAGTTTTATAATAAAAACTTTAAAAAATGTAAACTGCTTGGAAAAAAGAATTTGTAGTTAATTTTTCCATAGAAACATTACTTAAGAAACAGTTTGATTTTATGGCAAGCTCAAAAGAATCAAATTTGTCATCAAAAGCCAATGACCTTGGCCTATCCTATGCTTCTAGAAAACATAACCAAACAAGCAAAAACATGAACTACATGAATGATGAGTAGAGTGAGAGTGGACAGGTGGCCGGTAGAAAATGTAGGGAGGAACATGGTTTCCTTCTTTTCTGTCCAGCACTTGAGATCCTCTCTTTCTGGGAAAAGAATCATGAATCCTGACATCTTTGGTCCTACCCTTCCACAGAAACACTCTATAGCTCCTATTCCAAGTCAATACAAATTCAGTTTTATACACTTCAAATGAAAACTACATCTCCTCTATTCTACTCCCACATTCCAACCAATTTATCCACATTTGCGGATGGCTGAGGAGCAAAGGCAGAGAGACAATGAAGACATCACAGTACCAGGTAGGTACTTCTGTTTGGGCTGGAACAAAGAAGTTCAATAACTCATTATTGTGTACAATGTGAATATCTAACCATGTGGAGCCCTTAGTGGTGATATTACTAGACACCATACCCCAACGACCACCACAACACATAATCCTATAGAAGTCTAGGAACCATAACTAGGAATAGTGAGGAATGAGAAAGGAAAGCTATGACAGGATGTCATATGTGTTTAGGTTTTGGGAATTTGGACTAGGGAGAAATCTGATGATTATTTCCATGTATGTTCTCCTTCCTGAAGTCATTAGCATTATTCATGTTGTCTTGGAAGAATGGACTTCTGTCTTGAACACACACTTGTGAGAGTTAATCAGTCTAAAATTCCAGCTTGTTAGACTGGAAACCAAACAAACATTGCTTTGGATGTGGCATTGGGACTTGAACTGGGGGCTTTATGTTTGATAGACAAGTACTCTACTGCTTGAGTCATGATGTAAATGACATTTTAATGGGGAGAGGAAAACCAAAATATAGAAAACAAATACTTTTTTAAATTTATTAATTAAATTTTGTTGACAAGGTGTTGTGCAAAAGGGGTACAGTTACATAATAGGGCAGTGAGTACATTTCTTGTGATATCTTACAGCCTCATTTTTCTTTCCCTTCCCTAGATCAGGTTGGCATATATGCAATACCCAGTGTACCAAAAACATATACAGTAGCCACATGGAATACACCAAAGGAAATTCACCTAGAACTTTAAATATAACATCAACAATAGAGTTTGCTTATCCTTGTCTTATATGATCATACATATATAGCTTTTGAGCTATTGTGATCCACTGAGAGGTCTATTTTAGACCTTTTTATGAAAACAAATACTTTTGAGGAGCCATAGAAAGTTTGAATCTGGTAACAAGATAAAAGCAATGATATGATAGGATAAGGTACTATGTAGGGAGCTATATACACAGACACTTGTTTAACAGCACAAGTTACTAGTATAAAGGCAGTGATAATCTGCCTCTTAGTCAACACAGAGTAGGAAATACTCTCAAGACAGCCACATTGGAAGAGGTTTTCTTTTTTTCTTCCTATTATTATTATTATTATTATTATTATTATTATTATTATTATTATTTTAGCAGTCCTGGGGCTTGTACTCAGGGCCTGGACACTGTCCCTGAACTTCTTTTGCTCAAGGCTAACATTCTACCAGTTGAACCACAGATCCACTTCTGGCTTTTTCTGAGTAGTTTATTGGAGATAATAGTCTCATGGATTTCCCAGCTAGGGATGGCTTCAAATAGTGATTCTCAGATCTTAGACTGCTGAGTAGCTAGGATTACAGGCATGAGCCACCAGTGCCTGGCTGGAAGAGTTTTAGCATCTTCTTTAGGAGATATCTGTGGAGAGAAGGAGTGGGTGATGCTTACCAAGTTCATAGGTTCAGGCTTAGACCCAATAAGACTAAAGGCAATGAACTATTTCCCTGGGATGTAAATATTAAAGACGTGGCCAGAAGACTTTTACCTCAGTAACTAGTGATGGATTCTATACTTCTCTCCCAGAAATCTAGAGCCAAGAAGAGAAAGGTGTAAAGCTGAAGGGTAAGTACTAAAGAGAAGTGGCAAATAACTAGGTGGTGCACAGACATGTTTTGTTTTCTGAATAATTACTTATTTATTGTCAAAGTGATATACAGAGGGGTTACAGTTTCATACATAAGGCAATGTGTACATTTCTTGTACAATTTGTTACCTCCTCCCTCATTCCCCCCTCCCACTTTCCCTCTCTCCCACGAGTTTTTCAGTTGGTTTACACCAAATGGTTTTGTAAATATTGCTTTTGGATTTGTTTGTCTTTTTATCCTTTGTCTCTCAATTTTTACATTCCTTGACAAAGGTAGAAATGTTTCTTTGTCCATTAGGGAAATCGTGTGTGGCTGAAAACCCCACAAGCAAGAAAACTGTGGTTAAACACAAACCCCCAAAGCACAGAAAGTAAATGAAGCATTCAAATCTGAAACTGTGTCAGAGGTATAATATTAGAGATTATTGAATTTATAAATGAGTAAGCCAGGATACTTCAAAAGAAAATAAGGAAATTAGTAGAAAAAAATACATTGAGAAGCTATATATTTTCCCTATATGTTTGCATATACTCATTAGAGGAATAAGGTGTTAGATTTGTTAGGGAGCTAGAAAAATTTGGAAGGAAATGACAAGTCAGTTTAGAGTTTTCTATACACACACACGCACAATAGTAATTCTGGACATAGACATTTACATTTAGATTTAGAAGAGTTAAATCTTTAGGAATGCAGGCATAAGAAAAAAGAAACTGTAGAGATGATCCAATGACTAAAACCTATTTTAAAAATTCTGAAAAAATCATCACAGATTATTTCAGAGGTACACACACACACACACACACACACACACACACACACAGAGAGAGAGAGAGAGAGAGAGAGAGAGAGAGAAATATAACTTAAAAAGAACATTTTTTCCCCTCTCTTAAAGCTATTCAATACACAACATAAAGGGACAAATACCCAAAATGCAAGTCTGAAAACATGGTGAGGAGCCAACATTTTTTTAAAAAGTGCTGGAAGAATATTGTCAGGAGGGTTAAAGCTTGTCTATAGGCTGAAAAACTGCCAAGGACAACAGAAAGCTATTTTAAGCTCTGTTTGTAAAGAAGAACAAAGGGATAGGTACATTGATTGGGGCACACAGCAAAATGTTAACAGATGTCACAGAGAAAACAGAACTATTCAACTCCTATTTTGCTTCTGTGGTCTCTATCAAGAAGAATGATCTTCAAACTGGAGAGGGCAGAGCAAACAGAGTTAAGAAGGAACTAAGGCCCAAGGTAAGTCAAGACATACTAAAGTATCACATAGTTGCTTTAAATGAGTTCAAGGCTCCAGGCCAGACAAATTATCTCTCAGGTTAGTGAAGAAAACATAAAAATGGCCCAGATGTGCCTGCAAAAATCCTCTCCATATTTTTTTTTTCACAATTGTGGTCTAATCATGGCTGGCCAGAGATCAGTGTGAGCCATAGAAAGAAAAAATTTGAATTTGCAAAAACAGAAAACTATCCAGAACATGTCCTTAGAAAAATCATAGGAAGAATGATCACACACATGAGTTATATTGAAAGAAAGGAGTAGCAAATCACCTTAAGCTAAAGCTAACAGATTTATTTAAAATCATACCTTTCCCTCCCTCGCTTTTTCCTTTCTCCCCCTCTCTCTCCTTCCCTCTCTTCCTTCCCCCCATCCTTTTTGCCTCCTTCCAATCTCATACTTTTCCTGTTCCTCATTTCTGGTGTTGGTTGGTTGGTTTTGTTAGGGCTGCTGCTATTGTTTTTTTTTTTTTTTTTTTCCCTTTCTGTTTCATAAGATGACTAGCCAAATAGTTTCAGGGAATGGCTCTCAGTTTCATCAACACATTTAACATATTATTGCATAACATATTAGTGAACAAAAAAAAAGTCTGTGTAATTAGGGTGATTCAAAACTGTTTGAATAAATGTTCCCAAAGAATACTTGTTAATTAATTGAGGGCAATCTGGAGAGTTCTCCAGTGCTATGTGCCCTTTTGACTTAATTTTACCCTTTTGTTCTTTCCTTTGTTCTTTATCTTCCTATGCATAGCTTTGCTCTAGGACTTGCACTATTCCATGAAAATAGATGCTTTTGTGTTTGTCTCAATGAGACAGCACAAATATTCACTGGTTGGCCATTCTGTATGAAACAGACAGGCTCTGGCAAAAACAAGCTATGTCAGAATACTTTCCTTTAAGTAGCTCATAGTTTAATGAGGAAAGCAGAGTAAAAGAATGGGTCAACAAACTTACAGTGTAAGAAAGAGGTATGGAGGCCTTGACGTTTGTAACCTTTTGTTGGAAGTTTCATATATTTTATCACATCCCCTCAGAAGATTATCCAGTGACACCATGATCAAAGTCAAGGCCCAGAGACCAAGGTCAAGATCAACTTCACATAAGATAAATACCCAGAGTTCAAAGTCAGCTCCATCAGATTCCAAAGCCTAACTCTCATAGGCCCCACATCAAAAGTATGGAACTCAAAACGTAGACCTGTTTCCAACACAGTCCAGTGCCCTGAGTGATGAGTATTCTGGGAGAGAATCAATCTCAGAAGATAGACAACCTTGCCAGAGAGAAATAACAGATGCTAGTGTTATCATTTGGATCCACATTCCCACTTGGCCCTTTGCTGATTATTTCATCCACAGCCCATGGTGTTATTTGGACATAGTGGAACTTTCCATAGTGTTCCATAGTGGAGCAGAGGAAAATATCATCATAAATGTGCCCTTAAACAAGGTATTGGGATCTTGACTTTTGTCTGTCTCTGTCTGTCTCTGTCTCTGTCTATCTCCCCCTCCTCTATTTCCCCCTCCTCCCCATCTCATTCTCTCATTCTGCTTCCTCCCTTTAGGTGGTCAATGTTTTCTCCACCACCCATGTAGAATGTTTTGTGCTACTTTTGGCTGTTAGACAATTGACCCAAGTGACCATGGACTGAAACCTCTGAAGCCACAAACGAAAATAAACCTTCTTTCTTATGCTCTTATTATCGCTGGTATTTTGTCACAGTGACAGAATGTTAACTAACAAGGATAGCATCGGTGTTTGCCAATAGAGTATTTTAGGAGCATGTGATAATAATGCCTGAATGACTGGAGAGGGGAGAGGCCACAGAAATTCAGAGAGGTGATTTCAGTCTCTCTCTCTCTCTCTCTCTCTCTCTCCTGTGTCTCTGTTCTTCTCAATCACGCATATACAGTAAGTGTTTCATAAAGAACATGTATTAATAAACTTATTTTAATATATATTTCAGTGCAAATTCCTTCCTACTTTATTTTTAATACGTCTTACGTGATTCATTCCTAATTTTCAATGTTCTCTTTCGACTTCAATTTTTTTCTCTATACATTCAACAGATGTGCTTCATTTTATGCATGAAATAGTTCTTATAAAGTTATGATTCTTTTTTTCAGCACATGAAATATTACATTAAAGATACTTGGGAAGTTTCCTTTTAAAGAAACCTTATGCCAAATTGCTTTGTAAAGCAAATAATGACCCCATAACCAATCTTTCTCTAAATCTAGATTTCCATATATCAGATTTGACTCAAAAAAAGATACATCTGTACTTTATTTTTATATCTGTCTGCTAGCTGAACTGCATCATAATAGTATGTCAATTTGAAATGCCATAATTTTTATTCTTTTTTCAGTTCTCACAATGCAATCTTAGAAAATGTAATATTTTCCATATAATTCTTGATCATACTTTTCTTTTTCTCTGTGGAAATTTAGAGCCATCTCCTTTCATCGTCAGTCTGGTGTGTGTGTGTGTGGGGGGGGTATTATCAGAAAGCTACAAAGTTAGATTGTCATCATGTATTTTTTGGTTTTTTTAAATTAATTTATTTATCGTCAAAGTGATGTACAGAGGGGTTACAGTTTCATATGTAAGGCAGTGAGAACATTTCTTATCAAACTTATTACCTCCTCCCTTGTTCATCTCACACCTTTCTCCCTTCCCAGTTCCCTCCCTCACCCCAGAGTAGAGTTATACAGTTTGTTATCAGCATATTGTCTTGAAAGTATTGCTGTTGCATTGGTTCAAATTTTGGCCTTTGTCTCTTCATTTTGATGTTCCTCTTCCCTTCCCTGGTTCCGATAAGTGTTTATACAATTCCCAGGGCACCAAAATCAGTTACAGTGACATCAGGAGTAAAACCAAGGGGAAGAATGACAAAAGAAAAAGGTATAATTTCACATGGTATGTTGAAAATAACAACAATGATAAACCACTTATTTCCATACTTGGAGTTCATTTTGCTTAGCATCATCTTATGTGTTCATATGTACTAGCTACTGAGCTATTGTAAACTTCTGCTAAGACTCTCCTAGATGTCTACTAATTATTACCAATGAGGGAAAACCTAGAGTCTATGTTTCTTTGAATCTAGCTCACCTCTTAATATGATTTTTTCCAAGTCTTTCCATTTCCTTATAAATGGGGCAATGCCATTCTTTCTGATAGAAGAATAGAATTTCATTGTGTATATGTACCACAGTTTTTTGATCCATTCATCTACTGAGGGGCATCTGTGTTAGTTCCATATTTTAGCGATAGTAAATTGTGCTGTGATGAACATAGTTGTGTTGGTAGCTTTAGTGTGGTATTCCTTGTAATCCTTTGGGTAAATGACCAGAAGTGGGTTGCTGGGCATAGGGTAGCTTTATGTTTAGCCATTTGAAGAACCTCCACACTGCTTTCCAGAGTGGTTGAACAAGTTTACACTCCCACCAACAGTGTAGTAGGGTTCCCTTTTACCACATACCTGCCAGCATCTGTTGTTATTAGTTTTCTTGATAATGGACATTCTTACTGGGGTGAGGTGGAATCTCACTGTTGATTTGATTTGCATTTCTTTTATGGCCAGTGATGTTGAGCACTTCTTCATATGCCACTTTGACATTATCATTTCCTCTTCAGAGAAGTCTCTTTTTAGGTCTTTAGCCCATTTGTTGAGGGGGCTGTTGGTTCTTTGAGGATTTGTTTTGGGGAATTTAATTTATACAGTTCTGCATATATTGTAGATATGAGGTCCTTGTGTGTTGTATGACTAGTGATGATAGTTTCCCTTTCTGAGGGCTTTCTATTTGTCTTGCCCTTTGCCATGCAGAAGCTCTGCAGTTTGATGCATTACCTTTGTCCAATCTTTCTTTGATTTATTGTGTTTCTGGACCTTTATTAAGAAAGTTTCTACCTGTGCCAAGGAGCCCAACTGTTTCTCCTAATCCTTCCTGTAATGTTTTCTGGTTATCTTCTATTGCCTTGAGATCCTTGATCAATTTGGAATTGATTTTTGTGCAGGGTGATATATAAGGACCTATTTTTAGTTTGTTACAGGTGTTTAACCAATATTGCCAGCACCATTTGTTGAATAGGTTGTTTTTCTTCCATCCTATTTTTTTAACTCCTTTATCAAAGATTAAGTGACCATAGGTCTACAGTTTCCTTTCTGGGTTTTTAGTTCTATTCCACTGGTCCTCAGGCCTATTCTTGTGCGAACACCATGCTGTTTTTATTACTATAGCTTTGTGATAGAGTTTGAAGGTTAGTATTGATATTCCTCTGGCACTGCTCTTCCTGCTTAGGATTGTTTTTGCTATTCAGGGTCTTTTATTGTCCCTTATGAATTTTTAGATGTTTTCTTCTATTTCATTAAAGAATAGTGTTGGGATATTTATGGGTATTGTATTGAATTTGTAGATAGCTTTTGGCAGTACTGCACAATGTTAATCCTCCCAATCCAGGAGCATGGGAGGATTTCCCATTTCCTTAGCTCTGGTTTAAATTCCTTTTACAGGCTTTTAAAGTCTTCATCATAGAGGTCTTTCACGACTTTGATTAAGGTTATTCCTAAGAGTTTTTTTTTTTTTTTTTGAGGCTATTGCAAAAGGAGTTGCTTTCCTGATTTCACCCTCACTGTTCACATTATTTACATACAGAAAAGCCACTGATTTTTGAGGTTTTATTTTATATCCTGCTACTTTGCCAAAGTTTTGGATTCAGTTCAAGTAACTTGGGAGTGGAGTCTATGGAGTTCTTTAAATACAGGACCATATCATCTGCAAGGAGAAAGAGTTTTACTTCAACTTTCCCTATTTGGATCCCCTTTATATTTGCCTGTTGCCTTCTTTCTCTAGCTAGGAACTCTAGTACTATGTTGAATTGGAGTGGAGAGAAGACATTTTTGTTTTGCTCGTGATTTTTAAGGAAATTACTTTAACTTTTTGCCATTAAGTATAATGCTACCTAGAGGTTTGTCATACAGAGCCTTTAATGTATTCAGGAATGTTCCCTGGATTCCTAGCTTCTCCAAAGTTTTCTTCATAAATGGGTGCTGGATTTTGTCAAATGCTTTTTCCATGTCTTTGCATCCTGGAATGATTCAGGTTTAATTATAGAGTAGCTGGTTGTTTTGTTTTTTGTTGTTGTTGTTTGTTTGTTTGTTTTGTTTTGATGATTTGTTAAAGTTGATTGGCTGGAATTTTTATTTGTCTTTATTTTTTTCTTATTTATTGTCAAAATGATGTACAGAGGGGCTACAGCTTCATACCTTAGGCCTTCGGTACATTTCTTCTACTGTTACCTCCTCCCTCATTCCCCCCTCTCTCCTCCCCCTTTCACTCTCCTCCACAAGTTGTTCAGTTGGTTTACACCAAATGGTTTGCAAGTATTACTTTTGGAGTCATTTGTCTTTTTATCCTTTGTCTCTCAATTTTGATATTCCCTTTCATTTTCATAGTTCTAATACCAGTATATAGAATATCCATAGGACTCAGATGGGATACAGTGATAGTGCGGGTACAACCACAGGAAGGGGACACAAGAGGATCATCAACAATAGAAGCTACGGTTTCACATGGCATGTTGAAAGTAATTACAACAGTGATAAAACAGTCGTTTCCATAACATGGAGTTCATTTCACTTAGCATCATCTTATGTGTTCATATGGGCATCTATTAGGCTCTTGTGATCCTCTGATGTGACTAGCCTAAACCTGTGCTAATTATTCCCTATGAGGGAAACCATAAAGTCCATGTTTCTTTGGGTCTGGCTCACTTCACTTAGTATAATTTTTTCCAAGTCCTTCCATTTCCTTACAAATGGGGCAATGTCATTCTTTCTGATAGAGGCATAAAATTGCATTGTGTATATGTACCACTTTCCTGATCCATTCATCTACTAAGGGGCATCTGGGTTGGATCCATATTTTAGCTATGACAAATTGTGCTGCCATGAACATTGTTGTGTTGGTGGCTTTAGTGTGTTCTTGTTTCTTGTCTTTTGAGTAGATGCCCAAAAGTGGGGCTGCTGGATCATAGGGGAGCTCTATGTTTAGCCTTCTGAGGGATCGCCATACTGCTTTCCAGAGTGGTTGAACCAGTTTACATTCCCACCAACAATGAAGTAGGGTTCCCTTTTGGCCACATCCCCTCCAACATTTATTATTGTTAGTTTTCTTGATAAAGCATATTCTTACTGGGGTGAGGTGGAAACTCAATGTTGTTTTGATTTGCATTTCTTTTATGATCAGTGATGTAGAGCATTTTTTCATATGTCTCTTGGCCATTCTCATTTCCTCATTGGAAAAGTCTCATTTTAAGTCTTTAGCTCACTTGTTAAGGGGACTGTTGGTTCTTTGTGGTTTTGTTTTGGAGGAATTTATTTTTTTTTAGTTCTGAATATATCTTAGATATGATTGACTAGAATTTTGTTAAGAAGTTTCACATTGATGTTCATCAAAAAAATGGGTCAATACTTCTCTAAGGGTCTGTTGCTTTTGTTAATTTTCTCAAAGAACCAACTCTGTTTTGTTAATTCTTTCTATTTTTTTTACTTTAATTCATTTGATGCTGATTTAATTATAATTATTGGCTTCCATCTTGGGGTTTGGTTTGTTGCTCTTTTTCAAGGAGCTTTAGGTGCATCATTAAATTGTTGGATTGAGATTTCTCCAATTTGTTGATGTAGGTGCTCAGAACTATAAATTTTCCTCTGAGTACTACTTACCCTATGTCCCAAAGGAGCTGGTAATTTATGTGCTCATTTCGGCTAAATACCATAAACGTTTGAATTTCCATTCTGATTTCTTCAATGACCCATTGGTGGTTCATCAATGTTTTGTTCAGTCTCCAGGAGTTGCAGGATTTTCTATGGTGGCTTTTAGTATTGCGCTCTAATTTTATTCCACTGTGATCTGAGAGAATGCAGGGAATGATTTCCATATTTCTGAATATTTTCACATTTGCATTATACCCTAAAATGTGATCTATTTTCGAGAATGTTCCATGTGCTGCCGAGAAGAATGTATATTCTGGCATTGATGGATGGGATATTCTGTATCTACAGATACGATTAAGTCTAGTTGACCTATGCAATTGTTTAGTTCTGATGTTTCTTTGTTGAGTTTTTGGCATGCTGATCTAGCCCAAGGCAACAGTGGTGTGTTAAAGTTTCCAACAATCAATGTGTTTGAATCTATGTGTGTTTTTAGAGTCAGTAGTGTTTGTTTGATGAAGTTGAGTGCTCCAGAATATTGTGTATAGATATTTAGGATGGTTAGATCCTCCTTTAGGAGCAATTCCTTTATTAGTATATAATAACCTTTTTGTCTCTACTTACAGATTGTAATTTGAAGTCAGTTTTATCTGATACTAGGATTGCAACTCCAGCCTGTTGAAGGTGGCTGTTTGCTTGAGTGATTTTTATTCCAGCCTTTCACTTTCAGAATATATTTGCTTTTGTGGGCAAGATGTGAATCTTTCAGCAGGAAGATTGATCTTGCTTTTTGATCCAACTTGTCAGTCTATGTCATTTAATTGGAGAGTTAAGTCCATTAATACTGAGAGTTACGATTGACAGGTGTTTGTTAGTTCCTTTCATTATATCTATCTTTTTAAGGGCTATTCCTTTTCAATTATTGCTATAATAACCCAGTTTTCTATTCAGGGTCCATTTCTCTGATAGTATCATGTTCTTGTTGATTTTCAATGTGTAGAACATCTTTTTAGGATTTTCTGTAATGCTGGTTTGGTGCAGATATATTGTCTTAGTTTTTCCTTGCTGTGGAAGGTTTTTATTTGACTTTCAGCTATGAATGAGAGCTTGGCTGGGTACAGCATTCTTGGTTGGCAGTTATTTTTCTTTAGGGTGTGGCATTCCAAATTCTAGGCTCTTCTTGATTTCATGTTCTCTGCTGAAAAATCTGGAGTACTTCTGATTATTTTTCCTTTATATGTGATTGTTCTCTTCTCTCTGGCTGCTTTAAGGATTCTTTCCTTAGTCTCTATTGATCTCATATGGATTACAGTGTGCCAATGGGATGTGCTCTTCTGGTCTGGTGTGTTTGGGGTTCTAAAAGCTTTTTGTTTTTGGATGGTCCTATCCATCGGGACAATTTGGTAGCTTCTCTGCTAGTATTCTGCTGAACAAATTTCCTATTCCATTTACTTCCTTCTCTAGGTTCTCCTCAAGACATCTTAGCGTTAAAGTGGGCTTCCTGATTATATCTTGGTCCTCCTGAAGCAACCTGTCTTGCTTTTTTGATTGATTTTGAATCATTTTTTGGTCTTCTTCCATAATGTCCAGATTATCTTCAATTCTGGAGATTTGATCCTATACATCATCTAATCTGTTTACAAGAATGTATACTTTTTTTATTCTCTTTTTTTTTTTTTTTTGTCAGTCCTGGGGCTTGAACTCAGGGCCTGAGCACTGTCCCTGGTTTCTTTTTTGCTCAAGGCTAGCACTGTACCACTTGAGCCACAGTGCCACTTCTGGCCTTTTTGTA
The DNA here is from genome assembly GCF_023159225.1 of Perognathus longimembris pacificus. Taxonomy (NCBI): domain Eukaryota; kingdom Metazoa; phylum Chordata; class Mammalia; order Rodentia; family Heteromyidae; genus Perognathus; species Perognathus longimembris. The sequence continues at coordinate 36,365,786 of NC_063168.1, forward strand.
TATATGTGGTGCTGAGGAATTGAATCCAGGGCTTCATGCGTACAAGGCGAGCACTTTATCTGAGTACACTGGAAACTGTATATACTGGTATTAGAACTATGAAAATGAAAGGGAATATCAAAATCGAGAGACAAAGGATAAAGAGACAAACGACTCCAAAAGCAATACTTGCAAAACCATTTGGTGTAAACCAACTGAGCCACTCATGGGGGGAAAGGGAAAGTGGGAGGGGGGAAGGGAGAATGAGGGAGGAGGTAACAAATAGTAACATAAATGTACCCAAGGCCTAACATTTGAAACTGTAACCTCTCTGTACATCACTTTGACAATAAATAAGAACAAAAAAAGAATATATACTTTGTTTTTTTTTCTCCCTTCCTTCTGAATGTTTTTTTTTAGGTCCTGTATAGACTTCTTTACTTCATTAATTTGATTCTGAGAGCTCTCTCTCAAATCTTTTAGCTGATTGGCTAACCTTTCATTGGACTCTTTTTCCTTCTGTTGGAGTTCATTTAGTTTTCTGTTTGTGGAAGCCATAAATTCCTCTGTTCATCTTTGGTTAGATACATCATGTTTATGTATTAATCTTTGGTTAGCTCCTCAAGCTCAAAAATAGCTATTTAAAGATTTTCAAAGTTCGCATTCATCATTTTTGCCAGCAGAATCTGTAGAGCATTTTGAAGACTCTCCTCTAAGTCTTTGGTTGACTGCTCTATTTCCTGTTTGAGTGGGAAATGAGATTCCCTGACTTGCTATTTTTCTTCTTCCCATTTGGACAGGAAAGCAAATCCAAAAGCACACCTGAACACAATATTAAAACCCAACCCAAACCTGCCCCAAGCTCTGTTGTTGCACAGACCTTAGAGATTCACAATCCTAGTTAATTTCATTTTCTGCTTTTTTTGGATATAAAAACAGTTAGAATATTTCCACAGATCACAGTTGAAAGACAAAAACAAATCTGGACTGAAAGGACTACATAATGAACCCCTTTGATAATATCAGTTGAATACAGATACAGTCTAGCTAGATAACCAATAAATAGGGTTCCATGGACTACGAAGATCCAAGAAGGAGTAAAGGATCAGGAAATATGAGATATAAGGAAAAGAAAGAGGAGAAAGTAAGAGTAGCAAAATGAAGGGGGTGAAAGGAACAGAAGGATAGTAATTGAGATCTAAGTTCAAAGAAAGAAAACAGAAGAAAAAATTAAAAGAATGGAAAAAAGTAGAAGTATAAAACTTTATGAATAAAAATTTTAAAAGAGGAAATTAAAAATTAAAGGAATAAAGGAATGACCAAATTTGAGGATACTGAGCTTGAGAGATAGAAGTTTTAGTAATCAGATCTGGATTTTTTTGCGTGCACTATGAAGGAAGAGGCCTATTAAAAACTGTATATCTAGGGATGAGTTTGCAAAGGAAGAAAAATTAAAAATAAAGAAATGAAAAAGGAAACACAAAAGACAAAAATTAAATAAAAGCAACAACAACAATAAAATTGGAGACAAGGAAGATTTTTTTTTTTAAATAACGAAAAAAATGGAAATAAAGTTTAAAAAATAAAATTAGGAAAAAAGAGTTCTTGAGTGCCAGCGGGTCAGTAGGGTGAGCAGCGGCAGGGATGGTGGCAGGAGAGGCCTCAGTAGGACGAATTCCTTCTTGAGGTCGTGGCTGTGACACCGAGTCGGAAATGGTGGGTGCAGCGGGCCACAGCTCACAGTCACGGTCTTTGTGCCAGTTGCTGTTGCCCAGTGGGCCTGCTCTGTGGTGGAGACCACTCCTCTGTTATGATCGCAGTGGTGTGTGGTGCCAGAAACAGGTGTTCTGGGAGGACTAACTGCCCCAGCACTCCGAGATGTTGGAGAGGGTCTTGCCTTAGGTGCTGATGTCGGCCGCATCAGCAGCCTCTGGGGGTGACTACGCCGGGGAGAGAGGGTGTTGGCAGGCGCAGTGGCCCCAGCACATCAACTCAGAGACACCCCTTCCTACCACAATGGCAGCCGTGCTGGGCAGCAAGGTTTGTAGTCAGCCAAGGGGTCCCCGGAGGCCCTGCTTGGCCCCTGGTGGCCCTGATATGCCACCACAAGGATCAGGATGTCCCATGGAGGCAGCAGCAGAAATGGCAGGCACATTTGCAGGCAAAGAGGCTGTGGCACTCTCCCTCATTATCCTTGGAATAAGCTCTTGCCTCTATACCAGTAGCAACAACAGCAGTGGCTTGGATGCCAGCAGTAGCAATGGCAGCCATGCAGAATGAGGTAAGTGGTTGCAGATGTAATTGCTCCTGGGGACCCATTCTTTAGCTATAACAAGGATCTCACTGTCCTGTGGCTCGCTATGGCTGGGAGAGCTGTGGCTGGAGATGTGGCAAGCTATTGGATTTGGTGCCAGGAGCAGCCCTGGCAGCGGCGAAGGTGGTAGTGGTGGTCACACAGGAAGCAGCATGAGTGGTGGCAGATGGAGAGGCCACTGCAGCTCGCTCTGGGGCAGAGCTGGCTGCAGCCCTCGCACACGGGCTGGACGGCATGGGCCCTTCTGTATATGTCTGGCAGCAGTGGAGTCCTCTGCAGCCAATCGGCGGGTAGACTCAGGATGGGGTTCCACTGCTGAACTCTGGGAGCTTTGCTGCTTCCCCTCCTTAGTTTCCGCGGGTCTGGTGTTGTGGTTTTCTTTGGTGTTTGAGTGATCATCTGGATCAGGCTTGTTTGGTGGCCTTCAGAGTGTTTTTTCTCCCCTGGGTGTCCCCCCACTACCTGGGGGGAATGTGGACCATGGAGCTCTAAGCAGCTGTGCTACTGCTGCAGCGGGACCACAGGGGTCTGGTCCCTCTTTCATTGTTTTCTGTCTTTTTTCTTTTGGTAAGTTAGTTCTTCTGTAGTAAGATAAATTTTCATCAGCTTAGAGATAGAATGGTGTGAGTCTCTTGAGGTAAAGTGTGTCCTGTGACCCTAAAGCTTTGTGTGGTCAGAGGCACCTAGTGAGCTTACCTGTGGCAGTGTCATCATCTTGCTCCTCTTGTCATCCTGTATTGAATAATTCTAACATGCCACATTAGGTTCAAAGAACTTTTTATTTTTACAATTAATTTCTACAACAGGCTTGTAAAGTATGAACAATTACCTTAACCATTTTATAAATTACTAACACAGAGAAATTGAACTTCTACAGGTATCCAAGCAAGGCTTCAATCCATGTCAAGTGACCTTCACAGCTTTGCTGAGGTATAACTATAAATTGTATATATTTAAGGTGTTCAACGTGATATTTGGTATATTGTGCATATTGTGAAATGACTACCACAATCAGGCAGGCTAGCTATCATATACATTGTCTCTCACAGTTACTCTGCATGTGTGTGTGTGTGTGTGTGTGTGTGTGTGTGTACTGAGGATACTTAAGATCCATTTTCTTCACTTTTAAATATATAATACAGTACAATTAACTGAGAAAGCATGATAAAGGTTTTAACTCCAGAACTTACTCTTCATATTTAATTTAATCTTTGTACCCTTTACACCAACATATTTATATTCCTCAAATCTTAGCCCCATAAAACAACTATTCTATTCTCTGCTTCTATTAGTTAAACTTGTTTAGATTCTGAAATCAAGCATCATGTGTTTTTCTGTTCTTGGCTTATGTCATATAATGTAATGTCCTATTAGGTTCATCCACATTGTTGCAAATAACATAATACCCTTTGTAAGAGCCCATTGTGCATGTACAAATTTCACATACTTTATTTCCTTTTTCAGTCATCCACCTAGGGATATTTAGGTTCTTTCCATGCTTTGGCTCACATAAGCCAGGCTGCAATAAACATGAGAGCCAAGATATCACTTATAGATTTGGATTTCATTTCTTTTTTATATGAATGCACTAGTAACATTGATACAAGTCGGTACAATGACTCAGGATTACAATTGCAGCTATTGGAAGAGCAGAGATCAAGAGAATTGCAGTGTGAGGTCAATCTTGGCAAAAAGTTAGGCAAACACCCTCTCAACCATTAATAAACGTATGGTGCCAGGAATCTGTAATTTTAGCTATAAGGAGGCATATGAGAGACTAACACAGTCCCAAATAGAGCAGGAAAAAATTAGAAAAACCTCATCTGGAGAATAAATAAATATGCTAAAGCAAAATGACTTAAAGATTTGGTTCACATGTTAGATTGAAGAACATGAGTTCAAACCTAAGTACCACAAAAATACAGAAAGGAAGGAAGAGATGGACAAAGTAAGGAAATCAGGAAGGAAGGAAGGAAGGAAGGAAGGAAGGAAAAAAATGCTAGATCATCAGTTGTCTTATTTTTTACTTTTGAGAAGTCATCATACTATTTTCTACAATGATTGTACCAATTTACCTTCTCTGAGCAACAATACAAAAGGATTCCATTTTTTCTTCTTCCTTTCCAATACTTATTATATTTTTGACATTTTTATGATAGCTATTTTCATAGGTATGTGATGATATATCATTGTAGTATTTTTCATTTTCCTGATAATTAATAAGAGAATATTTCATATTTTTTCAGACTTCTTGTGGGCCATTTGTATGAATTCCTTTGCAAAGTATCTGTTCAAGCCCCTATACTTTTTCCTTTCTTTCTTTTTTTTTCCCTTTCTTTCTTTCTTTCTTTCTTTCTTTCTTTCTTTCTTTCTTTCTTTCTTTCTCTCTTTCTTTCTTTCTTTCTTTCTCTCTTTCTTGGCAGGGGACAATTGGAGAGGGATTTGGATTTAGGGCCTCACTGTCCCACTAAAACTATGATTCCAGCCCCTTTTTAGACAGGTTATTTTCTTGCTTTATGGCTGGCTTGACCTTGGCAATGCATGTCTCTGCATACCACTGCATCCAGCCATTGTGCTTTCCTCATCACTGGGATAACAGGTACATACGACATCAGCCCATCATTGGTTGAGATTGAGTCCTACAACCAACTTTTTGCCTGAGTTGGCCTTGAACCTCTGTACTCCAATCTTCACCTCCCATGTACTTGGGATTATAGGCTTGAGCCACTATGCCTGACTCTTTTTCCTACTTTCAGCAGGATTATTGTTTTATGGCTGCTGGGTGATTTACATTTTAAAAATATGTTTAGGAGCTATCAATCCTTTTCAGAAATATTTCCTCCTATTCATTATATAGGTTGCCTTTGCATGCTGGTTAGTTTCCTTTAGTGTGGAGAAGCTTTATAAGGGTCACACCAAGAACATGATTTCTTAGAACAAGGTCAAAATCTATTTTCACATATTTTCTTTCAGAAGTATTAGGTTTGAGGCAGTGGCTCATGCCTGAAATTGCAAGCTCTCATGAAGTAGACATTGGGTGGAGCAAGGTTCAAGGACAGCTAAGGGGAAAATGTGAAAGAGACTCTAACTCAACAAAAAAGCTGGTCAGTAATAGCATATTCCTTTCATACCAGCTATGTAGGAGGTATGGTTAGGAGGACCGAAGTCCACACCCTCTCTGTAAAATAACTAAAGAAAAAAGTGTTGGTAACATGGATCAACTGGTAGAGCACTTTCCTAGAACAATAAGGCCTTGGGTTTAAATATCATGATTGATTGCCCCTCCAAAAGTTTTGAAGTTGTAGGTTTCATATTAGTCTCCCAAATATTTTGTGTTGATTTTAGTTCAGGGTGTTTGATAGGGTCAAATTTCATTCTACTGTGTGTGGATATTTATTACAGGGATTGTCTTTTACCTATTGTGTGTTTTTTGTCAAGTCAACCTGACTTTTTTTTTTTTTTTGGCCATTCCTGGGGCTTGGAATCAGGGCCTGAGCACTGTCCCTGGGGCTTGGAATCAGGGCCTGAGCACTGTCCCTGGCTTTTTATTGCTCACTTGAGCCACAGCACCAATTCTGGCCATTTTTTGTATATGTGGTGCTGGGGAATTGAAGCCAGGGCTTCATGTATACAAGGCAAGCACTCTTGCCACTAGGCCATATTCCCAGCCCCAGCCTGACTTTTGATCTATATGATAGTTACTATTATATATATATATGTATATATATATACATATATATATTACTTTTTGGAACAATGAACATGAAAACAAAGTATGGTTTTAGGAGCAGCTACAAAGCTTTGAGTAAATGTTGGTGGGGAAAACTGTAATGTGTTGAGGGTTCAAATATATTCTACTAATTTATTTGCTATCATCTGTCTGGTCAGAATAGTGGCTTTCTCACTTGTGGCCTTTGTTTTTTGTCTGTGGAATACTCCTTTGACAAATACCCTCATTTCACTGTTATGCTAGAACAAGACACTGTTCATTGTGGATGCCTTACTTTTCCTCATTTAAAAAAATTTTTTCTTATTAGTAAGTCAAATTCGGGCTAACTGCATGCATATTACAAGGCAACTTTTTAACTAGCTAAGTAAACACTTAATACTTTTAAAGAAGAAAATGGAAACTACCTGCCTTTGCAGCTGCTATAGTTCAGGCTGCTCTCCTTGGCAGCTTTGTTTCAAAACCAAAGATCTTTTATCAGTGGAAAAATAATTGAGTAAAACAGCTACCATCAGAGATCTAAGAGGAAAGATTCAGATCTTTACTGATTCGGCCAGACCTCTGGTTTTAATAAAAATGTGTAAAGCGATTCAGAAATGTAAGCTCTGACCTGACTCAGTCCCATTAACTTAAGTTGTAGCCAACATGTATAGTACTTTGTTCCCAGTACCTGTGTGTATCGGCCTTTCCAACTTTTCCATTCATCAAGAATAGAATAATAAAACTGAGCTTCTGATTGCCTCTCTTTTACCTCTTTTTTTATGATGAAGGTGACTTATAAACAGCTGCAGTAGAAATGATTTTTTTTTTCTCTAAGTGTCTTCTCAATAATATCTCTGAAACAGTAGAGAGGCTAAAAGATACATGACAGTCACAGATTTTTGCCCCTGGAGCCACAAAAATGCACACAAGCAATTTTTTCATTTGACCAAAATGAATGGTCATCACAAAAACAAATGTAACTTTGGTAGCCCTGATTGGGCTGAGACAGCTTAAGGGCTCAAACTTAATAGACTTTTTCTGACTGATTAGGATCACGGCACAGCCTGCATCATCCTGTCAGAGCCGATAGCCACTTCTAAACCACATGCACCGAACTGCCCTTGATCTGTGACCTTAGAAGACGAAATAACGGACTATGGAATATCATATGACTCCCAAGGAAAGAACTTTGAAGACATTGTTCATTTTTCTTGGTGGTCTTTTACAAAAGACAATTAAGCATTAGGAATAGAGTGGCGCTTCAATAAAATGCTTAGCTGTAAAAGCACATTTCTATACGTGAAAGGTCCAAGAAAAGCTGTGCCTAAGCAGGGATTAACTACTATCAGATGATATTAAGACTGGATTAATGATGTTTCACATTCACTGTATTTATAAGAAAGAGATGGGAAAGAAGAGCAGGAATCTTTTAAGGAACAGATAAATGATTTCTATAAAGCTTTAAAACTAAATGAAAACATATTTTTACAAAGGATACCACTCACAATATTATTTTTATTTATAAAACTCTAATTGAGCTGTGTTTTTCCTTATAAAAGGCCTATATTTCAAGTAAATTACCAGTAACATAGGTTGTGGGCTATAAGAAGAAAGAGAAAGAAAGAGACAGAGACACACTGAGAGAAAACCCGTGTGTGTGTGTGTTATATCAATGCTTTATATTCTTCCAAGTCTTTTAAACCATTTTTATTTTAGACAATTGTTTTGTAATAGATATACTAAAGGTGATCATTTTATTTTATTGCTAGTCATTGCTGAGTGAAATACTGTGTCAGATGAAAGTAATTACTGTGGCTATATTACTTTTCTAACCTGTTCTGTGTTGGATATCAAGTACTCATAGTATGAAAATCTTTCACCCTGTTTAAAGAAAGAGCCATATGCTGTTATGCTCTGACCTTACTTATAAAGACATTCAACCATTATGTTACTCTTTTTTTTTTCTCTTTTATTGTGTGTATCTTTGCATCTTCAGAGGTTGCAAGAACATTCTAACCTTATGTGGAAGTATGTGTTAGTTCCCAAAGAATCTGTGCTATATTTTTTTAAAGTTTGATAAGAAATGTACTCACTGCCTTACGTAAGTAATTGTAACCCCTCTGTACATTACTTTGACAATAAAAAATGGTAAATAAAAATTAAAAAATACTGAACAATGCAGTAATTAGTGTAGGTTTTATAAGCAAGGACATAAAACAATTTAAGTCAATAGTAAGTCAACGTGATCTATATATTATCCAAGTAAAGAAGAATGGAAGGAAGGAAGGAAGGAAGGAAGGAAGGAAGGAAGGAAGGAAGGAAGGAAAATAAGAAGAATGAAGGAAGCATGGCTGATGTCAATATGTAAGTTTTTGCCACTAAATTCTTGGCTCACATTACACAGGACTAATCTTTTCATATTTGAAATTGCATACTACCTCTCTCCTGTTCTCTAGAATTCAACCATGCAGATGTAAATGCACTCCATTTGATGCTTTAACTTGAAAAACATGGTCAAAGGAAAACATTTCTGAAAACAAATGGTGTCTGTTAGCTTTCTGTTCTGCCCAACTAGTTAATCATTTGGCACATTCTATTAGTGGTTTCCTAGCCTAAAGTTTCAACCAACAATACAGTAGCATCGGTTTCAGAAGCAGAAATGTCAGTAGCAGGGTCTGTAAAGAGACCTCAGTTAATTCCAAAGTTGGGAAAAGAAATGTTGCTCCAATGGTTTTTCTTTCACAAATACAGTTCTTCCATTCTACCCTGGGACCTGCTGAACCATAACCCCACCCTGTGCCTCTGAGTTATTCTTTCCAATGTCACCACCTCTCAATAGTGATTTGATATTAATCACATCAAGTAGAAGAAGATACATTTGAGCTGTCAAGTTATGAGAAGAGTCAGATTTTCAATGGTATGAACTGGACATCAATGGTCCAAACTTAAAATTTCTTCAAGGACTTCAAGAGTTAAGCTCTCACCTCCTGGTAGGAGAGAGAAACATACCACAAGCGAGCCTGGTACCACATCCAAGTAATCGCAGCTACTAGGAAACTGGAGGCAAGGGGATCATAACAAGTTTAAAGTCAGTGCAGGTAAAGGCAGTGAGCTCTTATAAACAATAGGATTGGGTCATGGCTGTAGGGGTTCTGGTTCAGTTTGTGTTACTGTAAATGATAATCTTGCTACACTATTTTATGGGGTTTGATGCCAAATTAGAGTCAAATACTTTCTGATATTTTTCTTCCCCCCTCCCCCCTGCTCTCTCTGTGTATGTATTACACCAGTACTGGGGCTTGAACTCAGGGCCTGGGTGCTGTCCCTTAGTTCTTTCTCTCAAGATTGTTACTCTACCATTTCAGTTACAGTTCCACTTCCTGCTCTTTGGAGGTTAATTAGAAAAAAAAAATTTTTCATGGACTTTCCAATCCATGCTGGCTTGGAGCCATGTCCCTCAGATCTAAACCTTCTGAGAATTAAACATATGTCACCAGTGCCTGGTTATTTCTTTATATATACACATTGTCTGTCGTTTATCAAATTTTGCAAAAATATTAGTTTCTTGGAATATTTCCAGTGTTACTATTAAGAATTCTGTGAGCTGTGTTTGTTGCTGGGATAAAGGAAAATCTTAATCCAAAGCTAGGTAATAGATGCTTCTGTTCAATCTTCCTTAAAGTACTCAGTGTTCGTCATACTCCTAAAATATCAAAACCATGATTGCAATTCATAAATAAAAATTGACACCTCTTTCTGAATCCTCAGTTTGGTGAGAAATTATGTTTTGTAGGGTGATCTGTCACAGGCACTAATATTTTATGAAGTCCACTTGGTTCTATGCCAAAATCACATAAAATGAACAACTCTAAAATTGTTTCAATCTGCACGAATTAAGAGATCACTTCACCTGAGGCTTTAAGAAAGTTGTCTCAAATCTGCACACTCTGGCAAGTGTAGCAAGTCCTGTTGGCCTAAGAAATCCACAATTCCAACCAGAGAGTTGTGTTTATTTATCCTTAGGGCTGGGGTTGGAGGCTGAGAGCAATGCCAGGCAGAGGAAATTGCAGCATTGCCTTTGGAAGCTACCCTGCTTTGGACCAAGCCTGAGAAGGTTTGAAAAGCAGAGGAGACAGTCTCAGGATGATGACATGGCATGAAGAAAGGAAGAAAGAAGAGGGAGAAATACAAAGCAGAGGTCAGATTGTGTCACAGAGACACAGGCTATCCAAAGGCTCCATTTAGCATTCTGACCAAGTGCTTCACACAGGTGAAGGCATGATTTGGAGAAATGACCACTGACACCTGAGGATCACCATTGGGTTCATTTAGTGGTTTAATGATGTAGCTAAGATGTCTGAGTTCAGGGAGGTAAAGGAGAAAGTGAAGGTGACAAGACAGGCAAGTACATCAGTGGCCTTTGTCACAAGAGGAGGGAGCGGTCTGTAGAAGAGCCAGCAGGGCCAAACAGAGGCATCATTCAAGGTGCAAATGATTTGTGTAGGAAAACATTAAAAGTCCCCAGTGAAAGAGAAAAAAAAAAAACATAGTTTCAGAACTAAACAAGAAATCACTTTTAAACATTTAACAAGTCATAAAATATTATGATATGCATAAGGTAGAAAATTTCAATGAAACAAAACAGTATTATGAATAACATTCTTAGCAGGTGCATTTGCAGTTTACAATAGCTCTTTTCATATACCCTTCAAAAGTCCTATGAGGGAGATCTTATTGTTATTTCCATTGTGCCAATGAGAATAATCTATCTGCTCTGGGGTGTAATTAGTGAGGGATAGAGACAGGGGTCTGTGTCTTCTAATGCTTTCTTACCCCCTATTTTCCTTCTAAACCAAATTAATTCTTCAATAGAGGGAGGGGCTGATAGCTCTGTACAATAATTGAGAGGAAAACAGATTTTTTAAGTGTGCATGTGAAATAAGTGAAATAAAATGTGCACAGACCTTTATGTTGATGTATCTTACAACCACACAGCTTAGTTTTATCTGAAGGGTGTTAAGTAGCCACCAATAAGCTCTGAATTACTCTGTCCTATACCAGTACTCCCAGCTGTAAAAGTTCCACCACTGTCCTATCTATACAGTGTTAGTACAGCCATAGGAAAGAGTATACACCTGCTCTCTTCTTCAGAATTGCTCTTCTCCCAAACACCCATACACAATTCCTTTTCAAAGAGAACTGGTATTCCCTACATATGTTAAGAGTACACACTGCAGGTCTGCTAGAATAATCAACTTATCAATTTATTTATACTAAAAAATACCCTCTGAAGGATGATTTTTATAAAGGATAATTAAGCAAGCTAATATAGTAATCATGCAATACACAATAAGAATATGTAGTAAAATATCAGCTTTGTACAATGCAGAGCTGGTGGTGTTTCAGGAGATTAACAATTATGATCGCCAGTCCTCTTCTGATTCTATAATACTCCACACAATCTTTTTTAAATTACTTTATTAACCTTTCCTCCTAGCACAGAAGTGCCCGATTATAGATAATATTTCAAAATCATCTGAGGTGTAAGTGTGTTTGATTTGCTCGGTAATTATTTGTCTACTTTATTACATTGGCCAAGCACACAAGCTCCTTGACCAGCTTTATTTCAAGTCCAGTTAAGAACAGGGTCATATCATTTTGTGGATCACTCCCTTTGGGCCCCGATGTACATGAAATTTTCATATTGAAGATCGGGATGGTGCATGGAAAATAGTACATTTTAAACATGGAGAAATCATTCACTGCCCTATCATTAAAGGTTTAAGGCCCAGAGCTTAATGGATAGAATGTTATTCACAAATGAGAAGAAGGTATTTATTCCCCCATATGACGGGAAAACAGGGCATTTAAATCTGAGCATGCAAATTTCACTTGATGAAGTCTAAAAGCACATCACTCACACCCTTCTGCTGGCCTTACCCAGGGTCTTTATGGTCTGTCCCTTGTCATGCATACTTGCCCAAGACAACACTTTTCTCTTTTGACCTGAATTCTGAATGCACTTTGTGGGAGAGATGGGGAGGGGACACAGCAAAGGAGATCACAAATCTTGTCTTCTTACAGGGAACTGGAAACAAAACAAGCAACCAACTGGAAAATACCCTGGGTTTTGTGGAAGCAAAGTTAGCCTGTTCCAACTTTACCACTCCATGGCAAAGGAAATAGATATGTCGGTGTTCTTAAAGATGAAAATGTAATGGGATAAAGCAGAGAGTGCTTATTGAGGAAGGCCACTGTCAGGCTAAAACCAGGACAACAGAAGACCCTGTTGATTGCCCACAATCAACAAATCCTAAAATTTCCATATGTAGCAGGACTCTGGGGCTCTGTTAGTAATACAGGAATACATTGGTCAGCTCATTCACCCATGGAATTACAGTGTAGGGTATGGATGCCAGTATTTTAGACCCAAACCGAGCATAAAAAACAAAACAAAAAAAAACCCCACAAAGTAAAATTCAGTGTCAGCACAAAGTTGACAGCGAATGATTATAACAGCTTCGAAGCTTGAAAAAGAGTGTAAATAACTAGGATCCCCTGCGGGTTCACTCAGCCTGCATACATAACAACGGTGATGGACAGTCTCTCTGGTACAGTCAGAATGAGGCACTAGGAAGATGCAAAAATTCCGCCAGCAAAGAGCCTTAACTGTCACCTTCCTGACTACATCAGCTCCATTCATACAGGGGGAAAGCAGTACATGAGGTGTGCCTTTGGAAAGCCAAATTGCTCTTTGCCTAGGAAGCAGGAATGTTAATTATGGGCTTTTCTGTGGTTATCAAGGCTCTGCCACCCCACTAGCTGGGGCACTTTGAGAACACTGGTTCTCTCTGATCTTTTAGTCCACAAAAGAATTCTATTCAGCATGATTCTGCTTGTTTATAGAATGGAAAAATAAAGGCAAAGAGAGAGAAAAAAATGTTCTTCATCCTCAATAGAACGAATGAAACTTGAAAGAGTGCTTTGAATGAAATTAAATTTTCTTCTCTTTCTGTAGATGTATAAACATGTCTATACCTGCACCTGACAACAAATGGTTTTCAAGTGCTCAGGAAGGATGAGTGTGTCACGGGCTGTGGCCTCCAGCTCCAGGTGACAGACATCATCTTTGAGAGTGCAGACCCTCCACATCACTTGCTCCTTACAAACTCAAAGGAGAAAAGAAAGCAGCAAGCTCCTCTGCACCCCCCAAGCGAACACTCCACAGGTTTGCAATTCATTTATAAGATAATTAATCAATTAGCAAATGATGCCTTTTCCCTTTGTTATTTATGCAGCAGCAGAATTGCCTCTCCAAATGAAATGGCAGACCACTTGTATGGAAACTTTGCCCTTCAAACACATTGGTCTTATTTATCTGAATTGAGCAGATGCTTTGCAATGCCAGCCCATTGTAACTGGACTGTTTGCTATTAGAATCTGAGTAAGATTTAAGCTAAGCAGAAGAGCATAAATATGACATCCTATAGACATTCATGATGATCAACTGTGCTGTATCATCGCCAGCCATTGCTACTTATTTATATAGGAAAAGAAGGTGCAAATCCATTTGACATTGCTCAAAGGGGACCCATAGTCACTAGAAGGACAGGTAAAAAAGGGGTATACACAGTCACTGGTTCTAGAGTACAACTCTGAGGTCTTAATGTGCTGTTAAATTGCTATACTGTATAGATCCTGTTTACAGGCTTAACAATTCTCATTGCTTTCTGAATGCCATATTCTATGCAGCATCTCTTTGGAACACAAAGGCATCAAGAAGCTTTTTGCTTAAGGTGTTTATCACATCTCCCAGACAGCCATCACTGAGGAAGGCATCCCAGACAGAGTGATGGAAATCCCACTAGATCGCACTCTGATATTAGCCTTGGTCAAGAGAAGGCATGGTTATGTAACCCTTTATCTTTGAGGGCCACTGGTATCTTGTTTATTAAAGATGACAGTAAACTATGCAGCCAGGCAAGGTGATGTGCACCTGTAATTCCAGCTGAGACAAGAAGATTGTGTGTTCAAGGCCTAGTTGGGGTTACACCAAAAAACAAAATGTAAACCATGTGATTATTTTTTGGTGCCTTTGCACAACTATCATATTCTGAAACTCCATATATTTCTGCTGCCTGGTGGGATAACAGAAAACATCTACTGTAGCCAGGTAAGTAAGTGGTCTAAATCTTTTAGAGACAAAGAAGATTCTCAGAACCAAACAAACACTTCAGCATCCACAAGAACAGAAGAGGCTGTTGCTGTTGCTGAATTTTTAGGTCAATAATTATGTGTAAAATGACTCCTTTGTGCACAGAACAAAGGCATTTGGTCCATTTTTATAGGTGAGAAAATGGGTCAGCTATGTAACACTGAACCCCAGGTGTGCATGGGGCAGAAAAACCCCAATCATCTGTCTACTGCTTCCCTAAGGGACTTCGGGGTGGGCTAAGAGCCCTGTGTGGTCCCTTGTTTTCCTGCCAGGGAATCTCATATTAAAAGACCTACCAGAAAACTCTTCCTATCTGTTGAGGAGACTTAAGGACAAAAAAGCATTTGAATGTTTAAAAGAACTATGAAACTGAGTACAGGAGAGAATGTTAGAAAAGATCATTATAATATGAATGAATGAATACCCCTAAAGACAAACAAACCAAACCTAAACCTTACTGCTTTTTAAAAAATCTTTCTCAAAAACAACAACCAAAGAATGGTCAAATGTGAACAGAAGCAAATTCTACTTGTTAGCTATGCTGAGCAAAGCTGGGTTTTTGTTCACGTCCAGAAATCAAAAGCACAACCTTGAGTCTTGGAGGCATTATTTCTTGGCAAAATTAGCATAACCCAGCACATCAGAGTATTAAAATTTAAAAAGGATTTCAAACTGTCCTAGTATCATGTCACAGATTTTTTTTTATTGGTTCGGCAGTCTAGGTGTAATTGTATCAATATTTTAATGCTTGATGCATATTGCCTGTGATACATTGCTTGCATAAATAAAAAACACCAATATTCAATTGCCAATGAAATAATCACATACCCTAGATCTTTATTATATCATACATTATTTAATAATAATAATAATAATCAGACTCCTTTTGAAGGTAAAACAAGATTAAAAAGGTTTTGTTTTATTGGATCTATATATTTGATTTAAACTTTACATGTTAGCTTTACATTAAGAATTTATAAGGCATCAGTTCAAATGGTGCTATTATAAGAGTTTATTTCTTTCATAATTAGTACAGTACTCTTAAAGTACTATGACTGTAAGAGATAATATTTCAGTATTTTAATGAGCTTTTTAAGTGTAATTGATGTAACAATCATTGAATTACAGAATTCTACCTGAAGAATAATGAAGGAAACATATTAATGAGAAATGTAATCATTATTATCAAATCATCTACTAAACTGCCATTTATTGATATGTAAAAACTTAAAAGCAAAAAACTGGATTTTCCCACACCTGTATCAACATTGATGACGATTATTCTTCTGTTATTCTGATTTCCCAGGCTAACTTTCTACCATTACTAATTTATTTATAAATTTGAGGAAACTTTCCTTATCCTACAGTTGTCAGCTCCTTCCAGAAAGTGTGGGGCTTGACACTTAGAGGGATAATTTAAATAAATTAGCCCCTTTTCCAGCCTTCAGCAGTTTTCAGCATAAAAGGGCTCTTTCGTGTGAGTATTCATGCTTGCATCAGCTTGATTTTGATGAATGCCCTGCAAATTCCCTGATAGTACCTTAGACAGAGAGATCTTAGACCAATGTCAACAAGGGTTTATTAAAGGTCCCTCATTTCAAGCACACATCAACATTCAGCAGCTAATATGCGTGCATGCATAAGAGGAGACCACTATACAGCTTTGTCAAATTCCTAGGTTGGGTTTTATTGATTGATTGGTTAACTTCCATGCCAAGGAGAGAAAGCTTAAAACGGAAAAATTGTACTGAAAGAGTTTTGAGGATAGTAGTTAATCTCCAAGATAAGCCCACCTAAGTTAGAGTTTCATGACCTACTGAAGGTCTGAATTTCAAGACCAGATTAGGTTGGGCTCCAGTGGCTCATACCTGTACAGCTCACTACTCAGAAGGCTGAGATCCGAGGATGGCAGCTCAAAACCAGCCTGGGCAGAAAACTCTGTGATACTCTTATCTTCATTTTACCACCAAAACGTAAGAAGTGGAAACTTGGCTCAAGTGGTAGAACCACAACCTTGGTAAAAGCTAAGGGATACTGTTTAATCCCTGACTTCACACCCTAATGTCAGCACTAAAACAAAACAAAAAGGACAAGCAAGTTCAGCCTTCTATCTCAAGCTTGGAGGACACACATTCAGTGGTTGCATGGCTCCCAAGTTAAGGACTGATGGAGGGAACTCTGCCTGTGATGTTTTTTGTTTGTTTGTTTTTGTTTTCTTTTTGTTTGTTTTGTTTTCCCACTTGCACCATGCAGCAGGTGCTTTGCTGTTTCTATAATGAACAGTCATTACCATAGCTGAGTTATTCAGTCCAGAAAACAGAAAGAACCATACAATTATTCAACTATCATGCACTGTGCATATATATATATATATATATATATACTATATATATATATATATGCTATTAGAGTAAGGTGTTTCATCATGACATTTCCACAGATGCATATGTTTTACACTGGTCATATTCACTGTACACCATGGTCCTTTCTTATTCCCCTTTCCTTTTTTCTCCCTCAACATCCCTAAGAGACCCTTTTAAATTTTAAGTCCTTCTCCGCCTTGCCTAGAATCCACATACTGAAACAAAGAAACAGTGATAATTTGCTATGTCTGGAAAGGAAGGAAAGAGAGAAAAAGAAATAGAGGGAGAGGGAAAGGAAGGAAGGAAGAGAGGGAGGGAGGGATGGAAGGAGGGAGGGAAAGAAGGAAAGGAAAGGGAAGGGAAGAAAAATAGAAGTAGATATATTGCTAAAAATATGAATGGCATTATCAGAGAAGATGAGGCAGGATTAGCCATCAGCATTATTTTTCAAGAATAATATTTGGATAGGGTTATTCACCTGTGGTATAATATATGGTACCTTGAACCAGTCCATATGAGCTCCCAAATTCACATTAACATCCATGAAATAGAGCAGTTTATCTAAATTAGTCTCAAATGAAGTATAGCTTTCTCTAAAATAAATAAATTAATAATCATAGTCATCAGCATTATAATGTGTAGCACAAAACCAATGCAAAATAAAAATGTAATGCTTTCTCGGATGTAGAAGAACTTTGCCTCCAGAGAGGATAATGGAGTGAACCCCAGAACAATAAACAGCTCTACTCAAATAACAACAGTGATAAAGGGCAGCCACATGAATTGTATGATAGTCTTGGATGCAATTTAATTTCATCAAAAGTGCCACAAAATATGCTGGTATTCAAGTATGCCATTAATGCAAAAAAAAGGGCAGAGAGGTGAAAATAGGGAAAAAGCAGAACAAAAATTAGTTCAAATGAATGGCACTATTTGAACAAATCACCAGTGTTCTGATAAACATTTAATGATTCTTTCTTTCATTACCTCGGCTTTATCCAGTGGACTGCAATCCAAAAGACCAACTCATCCAGTGAGTAAACCAGACACAAACAAATGTTAGTTTTAATAAAATGCACTTATGCTGGCTGGGAGAGTGAGAAATGAAAACTATTGAGATGGTTAATGTGAACAAACTACAGGGCAGCAACATACTAGTGTCAACCAAGGTGGTCAGCAATAGCTTCTTCCAATAGCCACCAGGTCTGATCCCAGTTCATGAGATGCCATAAATTACATACTACTTAGAAAAGAGATTCATTCACTTCAATGAAGCTAATCTTTTGATACCATTCATTGTAACACTTCATTTAAAAAAATGCTGGCTGGGAATGTGATTTAGTGGTAGAGTGCTTGCCTAGTATGCATGAAGCTCTGGGTTTGATTCCTCAGTATCGCATACACACACACACACACACACACACACACACACACACACACACACACACACGAAATGCCCCAAATGGTGCTATGACTCAAGTGGCAGAATATTAGACTTGAGCAAAAGAAGCTCAAGGACAGTGCCCAGGCCCTGAGTTCAAGTCCCAGGACTGGCAAGAAAAAAAGGAAAATGTAAAAGAACTCTGAGATCTCAGTTAAATATGAGTCCACTTAAAGCTGTGGTTCTTCTTCTTTATCATATCACTCCAGCTTTGAAAATATATTTAAAATGTGTACATATATACTCATATTTCACACAGACACGCAGACACACAGACACACAGACACAGACACACATACACACACACACACACACACACACACACACACACATCTTTCCTAGATTTAGTCATTCCCAAAGCACCGAGAGAAGCCCCATAATATCATTTAACCATGTCTGTAGGGAAATATAGACAGCTTTGATGACCTGTCCAGTGTGTCCTCATACTCGTAGCTGCACCATTTTACTGTTACCAGAAATCCATTGATACTTTCTTTGGAGAAAGTGATTATCTATGAAAGAGTCAGAGGTACATGTGCTGGAGCAGTGAACTATGTCAAAACAAGTATTCATTTTACAAGGGAGAATTACTGGTTTCTAGAAAGCACATAGCCACTTTAAATAGGCTCAATCCTATTATTTCTCTCTCTCCCCCTCCCTCCCTCCCTCCCTTTCCTTCTTTCCTCCCTTCTTCCCTTCCATCTTCCTTCCCTCCCTCCCTCCCTCCTTCCTTTTTTCCTTCCTTTATTTGACAACATTATTGATCTTTAGCCCTAAACTAGCCTTAAACTTTCAATCTTTCTGCCTCTACCTTTAGAGTCCTGCGATTGCAGATAAATTACTGTGAAATTCCTCTGCTCCTCCTTCATCATCTTTTGGACAGTTATGTGAACTCTGATTCTTATTTGTTCTCCACACACTAGCTCAAATGTTACTCCTTTTGAAACCTAGGTTAAGATAACTACAATGAAAGACGAACTCAAACCAAAATCAGGTTTATTTCATTAAGCTTCACTGTGCTATTCAGGGACCAAGAAATCAGCAGTGGTGGGGGACCAACAATGGCCAGTGTCCTCATTCTGATCCATGCTCCTACTCTCTTGTCAAAGGCATGGAGAACCGTAGCACTGGCATTGGTTGGCATCAACTGTTAGGGAGTGCTGCCTTCAAGAGGTAAGGCATCCTGCATTGGTGTTCTTGGTATATAGAGTGGTACTCAGGCACAGATACAGGAAAGACAATGCTTTATTGACAGACTTGAGATCTTTACAGGCAGAAGCAGGAGATTTACATGCAGGAATGGAGAATGAAGAAGTCTATAGTAAGAGAACCACTTCAAGAAGCATAAAGGAAGCTGCTTCCCAGAACTTTCTAGTCCCAGACACCCAAGGAAGCCTGAAATGATCAGGAGACACAATCCAGGAAGAAGATCTTTGATGGTTGCTACTGCAGTGTGGACCTTCCTGTGGATGGTGAAACTTTGACTTGTAGATACCTGGAAGAGCAGCATGTTTGGAAATGTGTGGAGATGTGACTCTAATAGCCCTCAAGCAGAAACATTCATTTCAATCTAAAAATAAAAAAGGGTGATTTTTCTTTTCCTTTCTCAAATGTGACATTCATTTCAGTGTTAACATGTTAACATCCAAGAGCCTTTCAAAACAAGGTATGAGGACTTAATTCTGTCTTTTATAATTGCTGAAACTTTTATTAAAAAATATTTAGTCCTAGGCTATGCACATCACTCAGGCAATAATTGAGTGACACATTTTTAAAAAGCAAATGATCCTGTGAAATGTCAGGCCTAGTAACAATTTTGAAGCTGCAGTTGGTAAAAATCTGACAAAAGTAAGTACTGCATATAAGCAGTCAAAATTCTTACCAAGTCTTTCCTTATATGATTTTTTGTAGTCAGATTTAGTTGCTTATCTTTCACATAAATCCTTTGGGTCTGCTAAATAAACACATATGTCCATTTTTATGTCTTGACTTTTTTTATAGCAATCTAGTGTGGATGAAGTCCAAAGGTAGCTCTAGCTACAGGTTATGTACAGGAAATGCTACAGAATATAGCTGGCAGTGCTGAGTGGGTTACATCTATTAGGGTAGGCTCTTTGGACGTTTCTTGGGTTCCCTTTTTTTTGTGCCGGAGGCCCCCAGTGGCAAACACACAATAGATGGTTTGAGTTTAAAACATCTTCTGGTCTAGCTGAGTTTGTCAAAACCGAAAATTTGAGCTTTGGGTTTGAAATCTTTGTCCTTGAAAAGAAGCTCCTAAATGAGCAACAGGAATGTGAACTTGACTTTGTTTCTTATCAAGGTGTTGAAAAGAGTGACCACATTTAACCTCTGCCTGTAAAAAAAAAATTATAAAAAGACTAGACAGTAATAAAGGATTTCAAGACATTTGCTATCAGGCAACTTTTTCTAAGGAAAATGAAAAAAATATAGGATAAACAGCACAATTTCATAAACTCTGAGAGTCTAGGCTGTCATATAGTGATTAAAAACCATGCAAAGCCCATCCCAAAGGAATATAGAACACCTGCCTTGTGCTACACAAGATTGGGAGAGTGTCTTCATAACAGCAAGACTAGAAAACCTGAGGATTTACAGAATATTGTGCAGACGACATACAGAAGTTCCTTGCTTCAGCATTTAGCCAACTACAGCTCTAATACTCTAATACTCTAATACTTTAATACTCTGAATACTCTTTAAAGTCATACCCTCCAAAATTAAGCTTTCTGGGGAACTTAGTCATATCCCAGACAAAAGGTCAAAATCTTATGGAAATAGAAAAATAGTAGCTAAAATAATGCTAGTGTTTTTCAGCTGGATAAAAGTCATAATGCTTCAAGTTTGTCAGACATGAAAAGAATCTGGAGAAAACAACCTGAGTGAGCAGAAAAACCGATGATTAAAACCAATCCACAGTAGACACATATCAGTATGAGGACATAGGGACTTTAAGAAGCTATTATAACTGAATTCTACTTGCCCAAAAAGGCATAAGTGGCTAAAATTTAGGCAAACTTTAGGCAAAACATTAGGCAAAATCAAGAGAATTGTGGTTTGGGATAAAAAGTTTGAAAGACCTCAAATCAACAGAAAAAGCTGGGGAGTCATGGTCACATATCTTAACTATGAGGGAAAACATGAGTGAGATGATTATGGTCCAGGCCAGCCTATAGAAAAACAAACATCCTATATAAGACATAACCAGAGTAAAAAAAATGGTAAAGTCATAGTTCAGCTGATAGAGTGCCGTTCTGGCAAGTGTGAGACCCCGAGTTCAAACACTGGTACCACCCAAAATCTAACAAAACAAAATACTAAAGGGCTAAGAGGAGACAAAGACAATGATGGAAGACTAAAATCAAACTTCTAAACATGAAAACTAATGCAAATGTAGAAGTAAGAAATAGTGCTTTATGGCAGAGGTAACATGACAAGAACTTTCAAATACAAGGTAGAAAAATTCTTCAAGCATCTGTAATTGGTAGATCAACTCCAAGTTTTCTCATATAAATCTAGTTGAGACCATAAAGGCAAAGAGCAAAGGCAGGGCAAAAACGCTTGAGGAAATAATGTGTGAAAACTTTACTTTTGATGAAAACCATAACCTAAGAGTCTCAGAGCACCCAAATTAAAGAATTACGAACAAAAACTACTTCATCATACATCATCACAAAATTTCTCAAAACCAGTGATATAAAGAAAAAAAAAGAGAACTCCCACAGTGGTGCCTGATGCTTTACCTGACAGAATAAGACATTCCTTTAAACTACAAAGTAAAGGATCCATCATGTATGCGATCAACTCTTGAATGGTACCACATAAGAGAGCAATAAAGACTTGTAAGGCTAATTAATAATTAAGACTAATTAATAAAGACTTGCAAGCCCTACAGAGAAGCATCACCAAGGCCAATGAATGTGCAAGTGCAAAATCCCAAGAACATAAAGACACAGTGCCTAAGAAGGAAAGCTTTAGGGCACTGTGTATAATTTATGACTTTCTAGTACCATGTTCTTGAAAACTATAGTTTGAATGTTTGTGTCTCTCTCAAAGTTCACTTTAATACCCAAGGAAATGTGTTAAGAAGTGGAGCTTCAGGTCATGAAGGCTCTTCCTTCAGTAAAGGAAGGAGGCTTCACACAGCATTCAACCTCATTTTTGCCTTTCTATTCCTTTGCCCTGATTGGCGATACAGAATTGAGATGTCTTTGTTTTCTCCTCAAAGCTGATCACAGCTCCACTTCTGTTTTTGTCTTTGTTGTTGTTGTTATTATTTTTTCCTGTCCTGGGCTTGTAATCAAGACCTGGACACTGTCCCTGAGCTTCTTTTTCTCAAGGCTAGCACTCTTCCACTGTAGCTACAGCACCACATCCAGCTTTTTCTGTTTGTGTGGTACTGAGGAATCAAATACAGGGCTTCATGAACACAAGGCAAACACTTCACCACTAAGCCACATTCCCAGCCCTTGGCACAGCATTGAGTATTTACCATTCTGGAAGCTCTGAAGAGCTGCCATCTATCACTTACAGCAAATTGGCCAATGACTTTACCTTGGACTTCTTGGTCTCCAGAACTCTGAGAAAATAAAATTCTCTTCTTTATAGATTACTCTACCTCAAAAAAATTACTCTATCTCAGGCATTTTGTTATAACAACACAATATTGTATAGCATAAAGAAAATAGTTTTGGAAATCAGGTTCCTATCTAAAACTTGAGACATCTCCCCATTTTGTGAGAGCCTTTAACTATATCTTCAAGAGGCATTCATGGATTCACTGTAAAAAAAAAAAAAAGTGTGTGTGTGTGTGTGTGTGTGTGAATTCACTGCCAAATACATATATTCATTGTATATACCATATAATTAAGAAAAATAGGGGAACTGGTAGATCAAAGGGAGGGGGTGGAAATGTTGAAAGGATGACACAGATTATGCATTATATACATAAACTGCCCTGTTAAATGGCAGCAAAAGTTCAGTACATATCCTTAAAAAACAAGGGAAAGGGTAGATTGGGAGGGTTTGGTGAGAATGTTGAAAAGGGTGACATGGATCAAGACACAATATATTCATAAAGTGCTTTTTTGAATTCTGACTCCTTTGTACAACTACTTAAAGATAATAAAATATTTAAGAACTCACGCATATAAAACATAAATACACACATATAATATAGGTTATAAAAAGTGTCATGATGTTGTTAATACTACCTACCAACAAAAATAATTGTTTAAAGATAAGACCTGAGCTCTCACAAGGATCTATTAATTCACAACCAGGTAAATGATACAGGTTAAAAATAAGGAATGAGAAAGCGTCTTGTAACAAAAAAACGTAGAGTTCATTTACACAACTGGAATGTGTTTGAGAAGGAAGAATAGAAATGTCCATTTAAGTGTAGGACCTTGATTAATTTTCTTCTATAGCAGAACCCTAATAACCAAAAATAAGCTCATGGATGGAGCTGTAGCTGTGGTGACATATGAGACAAAATGCCTGGCATATACAAAGGTGAATAATAAAATGAAGTAAATGAGCAAAAAATATATCAAAAGTGACGAAAATAATGTGTTTTCATTGTTCAGAGATGTAGTGGAATTCTCATATGGTGAATTCCAATTCAGCATTTCCTTGATATATCTTTTATAATTTTCCCTCTAATTATAATGAAAATCATTTTTCAATGTAATTTTGCAATAAAAATGTTTCTTTATTTCTCATTACATAAGAACATGATCCTGTACAGATCCTGAGCAGGCTTACATTGTGCACACTGTATCTTCTCTTCCTTCCCATTTAATCTCTTCATAGTCTACAGATGTCAAGAGGTTCAGATTAAGCTTGTTAAAGATCTGCTTCACTCGAACTCGCTGATGATTATTTATTTAGCAGTTTTATGTAACCCTGTCATTGATAAGCACTCTATTAATTTGCCGAGGGACAAATCAACACTAGTTATTTTTCTACTGGCTATTAGACTCAGTGCTGCTGTTTGTTACAAACCACTTGCCAGTTAATTATAAATTATGGGTCCTCTTTGCCTATATTAATTGATATCTCCTCTGTCTTTGTAATACTAGACAAATAAATTGAAGGCAAGATTTATTAAGCAGTCTCTTGATTAGTATTCTTTACTTTTTTAACATTTATACTTGTTTATACAGATTTGACAGAGCAGTGCATTACAGAAATGATCTTTAGGATGCCTTGTAATAAAAAAAA
Source organism: Perognathus longimembris pacificus (assembly GCF_023159225.1). Taxonomy (NCBI): domain Eukaryota; kingdom Metazoa; phylum Chordata; class Mammalia; order Rodentia; family Heteromyidae; genus Perognathus; species Perognathus longimembris. The sequence goes on from NC_063168.1 coordinate 36,390,050, forward strand.
ATAGAAAAAGGAAAGAAGAGGAGAGAGAGCTAGATTGAATGGGCTTCTCACAAATTTATTTCAAATGACTAACAATTCATTTCAAGCAATTTCTAAAATACCTTTTGACGTTCTGCTACCAACTGGTGATGACAGCTTTCCAGTTATACAAAAGCTAATAGCCAAATGGTTTCAAGTCTATGCATCCAGTTACTATAAGATAAACCAGTATGATATATCTATCATTTAAAATACCTATTGCTTTACAAATGAAAAAAAGCTTCCCTTTTCTTATTGTATCTTTGCATCCAGTTACATGTGCTTGTGCATACAGAACCTACTTTTTTTCATCTTGTTTAAATTGTTCTCTGTTAAAGAGCTTTTGCAATGAAGACCAACTTTAGCCTTTGCTAATTTTCAGAAGCATGAATTACACACGGCCCTTGCCACAGGACATGCACCTTCCCATTTGTAGTCCACAGAGGAAGGGGAGTCAGAATTTAGGGCAGTTAGGAAGTAAAAAAAAAAGAAAGTCCTAATTCATTTGCTCCCTGGACAGTATCAAACATGGAAGAATTGCAAATTTAATGGAACGACTTACCCCAGAGGGTCATTGTACTATATTCCGATTTCAAAGGGCTTTAGGATCTAGCTGTCTGCCAAAAGATCTGGGTCTCCGAAATCCTAAATTTGTACATAATTTCTCCATTTAATTGACAGGTTTGACCCAAGTTGCTATTGTAGTATCTTAGGTTTCAAATAATTCCCCCATCTGACATAAATCCAGTAAATGGACAACTAACCCACTGGAGGCAGGTGGGTTGTTTTTCCATTAGTTTTCAGGGGGAAAAGAGATATATTGGTCCACCATATATATTCCTAGCTTTGACTCATACATAGCTTTAATCTATTCTCCAACATATTCATGTTGGAAGATTTAAACACTCCCCAATTTGAATTTAGAGGAAGTCTTTAGAGTAAAATTAGCTAATTCATTCAAAAGAAAAAAAAAAACACCATGTACTCTGCTAATGTGCTATGAAATTGACCTTGAGCTACTTTTTAATAATGAGATTTGAAGAATCATTTTCTGCTACATCCTATGTTACCTTTTATGGGCTATTTCTGGGCACACCTCCCAATGGATGCCATGAGCAAAAGAATTTCCTGATCGCCTTTATTCATTGGCTTACTTGGAAAAACAAGATGAATCCTCACTCACTCATTTGCTATGTCCTCTGTAGATTCTCCAGGTTACTCTTCCTATCCTTTCTAACTCACTATTAAGAATTTCTGTCCCCTCTCCCATCCTATAGTTAAACATGATCAGAAAGAAATAAGACTTTAGTTATCACTTAAGTTACAACTTAAATCTAACATGATTGGGATTGGCTTAGAGTTGATGTAAATTCATAAGTAAATTATTTTAGTTATACACCATTGAGATATTCCCTATGTTTGCACTCAATTAGATGTTTGCTCTCCTGTTTGTTGAAGTACTCCATACTTTTTAAAGTCCTTATACCATTTAAGCACAGTGCTTCTAACTAGGACCAATTTTACTGCCAAAAAGAATATTTAGTAACCTCTGGAAACACCATTCCCACATGTTAAGTGAAAGTGACTGCTTGCCTCAGTGAGTAGAAGACAGAGATAATGCTAGGTAGATATCCTGCAATATATAGAATAGCTCCCCGACAACAATCACTCTTTCCAAATGTTTATAGAGATCAATCTGGGAAAGATATATGGGAAGCCCTGTTATAACCACTCAAAATAGACCCTAACTTTCTTACTTGATGTGACATCCATGAGTACAATGCGTTTCAGAGGGCAAAAGTTAGACACTTAATTATGACTCCATTTTCTATTCTTGCATGATCCATAGAGGTTATCTCCATGTACTATTACTATGGAGGGAGTAGACGAGATGCTCAGACAACAGTAGTCTTAAAATATGCAACCTTAGAACTGAGACCTATCTTCTGTGCAGCTTGTTGGGTGCTATGTGATGCAAATATTATCACAGATACATTCAAAGGAAATAGTTCACTTCTATTCAAACTGAATCAATGAACTAGGAGCTCCAAATTGGTAGACAAGGTTAAAGAGAATGGAAGAAATAAGAGGCATGAATTACATGGCTCAAGAGGCAGCTGGTCACTGAGGCAAATGCAGATAAAGTAGCAGACATGGACAAAAGGACAAAGTCCTTTTATAACCTTGGCTCGTGATTACATTTCCTCTCGTGTAAGAGAACTCACCTATACAACACCCAATCAAGGTGATTCCATAATACATATATACAACCTAACTTTCAACAACCTGTGGTTCCAGATCCCTCCAAAATCCAGATGACACTGGCCAACATCATCTAATTAAGAACTATGTCAATCTCTTTCCCCTCAAGAATGACTTGAATTATTTACTTAAGACAAATAGTATTTTTGTCTCTAATAACACTCAACTGAATCTTAACAATGATTGACATTTTACTGAATATCTTCATCCTGCAAAAAAAATTAAAAAGAGCAAAATGGGCCAACTTAAACTATGAGTTCTCTGGCAGAGTCCTCTGACACTGTTTTGCTTATTGGAATATAAAAACAAGGAGCCCATGCTAGGAGATGGGTATGACCTCACTTTGCCTGAGTAGGGAGTTTCTGAATGATAATTAAGTTGTCACTACCCACTCTACTTCTGCAATAGAATAACAACAGTGACTTATTCATTGGTTTGTCTCTCCGGTGTTCTTTGTAATATAAAATTCCCATATTCACTTCTAATATTAAAGGAAGATGAGCAGCATTTCAAAAATTAAGCTTCAATTAAGTGAAAATAAGTTGAAAGAATAATTCCTCACTTAGGCTGGTTTTAGGTTTTTCACTCTGGATGCCAAGCACATTATATGTGACAACTACTCCATTTCTCCTTTCTTTCCTTTCCACTAAGCACCTACTATGTTTATTGAGCTGAGAACCATATATTCTGCTATTCCTGAGGAAATTGCTTCCCAAAACTGTCTGAACACACAAATGTTGTCTAAAACAGCAATTTTTAAACCGATTTTTATTTTATATAGTTTACCATATATGACTATGAACAAATTAGCAAATGACATCATCAAAGCCTAGCTAGGCAATATCTGACTATTCATTTAGTGAATATTAATATGAATTAAATATCACAATGATCCTCCAATTTTATGGGTAAGAAAAGTAAGGAGTAAGAGGTTAGCTATCTTGGCACAATAGATCACAGAGAATCTGAAGGAGGAGACATAGGAAGAAGCAGAATCATTTGGAGGTAAATACAATACTAAATTCATTATTACAAAAAAAAAAGAAACAGTCCACTTCAGAAGCCATTGTACATTTTGATGGGGCTTTAGCGTTTGATTGCAGAATTCTCTGGGTGGAGTTGTTTGGGATGCAATGCAGAATTCTCTGGGTGGGGGTTGTTTGGGATCCAATTAACATGACAAACAAGGGAAAGACACAAGTTTAGCAAAAAGCTCACTTGGAGTGGATAAATTTCTCTTTTTCCTTTTTCTAAAGGAGAAAGGCTAGATGAAAAGCACACAAAATAACTGCTGACTGAGTACAGCTCTTGAGCTAAGGACTTGTACTGTGAAAATTCTACTTTGTCTAGCAAACACTGTCAAGCAGAAACCTTGAAAGAAGAACGTTTATTTTTCTCATTTTCTTAAAAAAAAAAAATCTCAGCTCTGACCCTAGGACAATGCCCAAAGTCACCGGTGGCAGAAGGAGATAAAAAGTGGAAGCAGGACTTCCTTCCATGGACTGTCTCATTCTCACTGCTCCAGTTTCCTCTCAGAAGGCCCAGCAGACACTAGGACAGCAGGAAACCAGGAACTTTGGGGCAGTAAGTTCCCAAGACTAACCCAAGTCCTTCCACATATCAATCATTTCCACAACTCTACCTTGGTAACAGTAGAAATTCCAGGTCACCATCTAGTGACTCAAAACCAAATAGAAAGAACACTTGACTCTATAGCAATTCCTTCATTTTTCAAGCATGGTCATAGTCAAGAGAAAACCATCAAACACAGGTGACGATTATTAATATGATTTGGAGGGATGTGGACATTCCAATTGCTTCAAAGGGACTCTAGTTTAATGGTAGAGAGCATGAGCTCTGAAGTAGAACAGAACTTTCCTCAAAAAAATGCTACCTGCTACCATATAGATGATTTTACCTCTCAAAGTGACTGCTTTCCCCTTATAAATAATAATCCTTCTCTTCCTTCTTGTTTTTGACTACCATACCCAACCAAATGTAATATATTCTTAGCTCTTAAGATGTGAGAGGATTAAATAAATCAAGCACATTGCTAGTATATAATGAAAGGTGAGGAAATGTGAACCTTATTATTACGTTAAAAATGTCAATGTTAAGATCCTCTAAGAAGAAGGTGTGAAGATAGTATTTAACATGCAGTATATTCATAGGGAACATGCCAGAGAAAGAAAATGAGGATAAAGACAGGAGAAGTTGGCAGAGCTCCTGGCCATGATACAGTCTGACCTGATGAAAGAGAGAAGGAAGAGAGACTAAGTGGAAGAATCTTAAAACATCACTCATATTATTTTCAAGAAATGTCTAGAGAGGTAGTGTAGTACTAGAGATTAATCTACCCATCAGAGAATTCTCTATCTCCACAAACAGGCTCTCTCAATAAACATCTCAAGTTTGGTCACAGGCTCCGAGTGACCCGTGGGAGCACAGCTAGACAAGCAAGGGTTTCCAAAACAGGTCCTGAGGCCCTGAGTCACTCATATTCCTAGGCAAAGAGGCATATTCTCATGGTCCCTACAAGTATTATTCAGGAAAGAATCATAGCAATGTCATGTATTATCTCTGCAGAGAAAAATACACATACATGCATGTACATACAGCCAGAGAACAAGTAAAGTAGGAATACAAAGTAAGGTATCTTTAGATTATATATTTGTTTTTAAAATGGAAATGAAATCACAGGGATGCAAAGGGACAGGATGGCAATCAAAATTCCAAGATGATTCTTGTTCTGCCTAAAATCAAGTTACGCACATAATTTCAACAAAAAACTGTTTTTCATCCATCTTTTTCTATCCAGAGCTGACTTTTCATAAACAATAAGATACAAGATGGCTTTAAAATATATTGCTTTTGCTTCCTTTTACTTTTGTCTCCATGTTACATGATTAAGTGGTTTTTACTCTCCCTGTCTTATCCTTCTAAGAGTCTCAGGGAAGCCAACAACAACCTTTTCCCTCCCTACAAGACATGCTCATGTGCTCACAGTAAGGACTCCAGCTTGGAAAACCCATCCATGTCCAGCAGATGACCAGCACTTTAACAGTACTTCACTTCATAATGCTACCTAGCCTAACAGAATTTTAAACTATTGTAAAATTCTGGGATGGTATCCATCTGTGGATTAAGGCCTCTACTGTCTACATTTTCACAAAGATATCATTCACCTAGGTTAAATTCCATAGAGACAACCTATGTGGTGTGTGTGTGTGTGTGCTTGTGTGTGCATGTGCATGTATGTGCGTGTGTGTGTGTGTATGTGTGTTCTTATTTGGGTGACAAGTTTCTTACCTTTTCTCTTTTCTTCACATAATGTGTCCAAGATTAAGACAGAGATCTATATCATCTAAACCAATTTAATTGTCATAAAGTCTTTACTTTTTAGTTTTTGTGGTGCTCTGCCATTTGAGCTACACCACTACTGCCGATATTTTACTTGTGAATTCCTGATGAATCTAGCTTTGAATGTTAGCTTTCAGATCTCAGCCTTGTGAGCAGATAGGAATATAGATTTAAGCCACTGGAGCTAGGGGCCCAGCTGTGTGTGTGTGTGTGTGTGTGTGTGTGTGTGTGTGTGTGGTGTATTTGTGTGTTTGTGTATGTATACTGGTCCTAGGGCTTTAACTGAGGGGCACTGTCCCATTTTTGGCTTTTTAGTGGTTAATTAGAAGTAAAGAGTCTCACATACAGCATCCTTCACATACTTGGTGCTGTCCCTACACACTCATGGGGCACAATGAGTGGAATCCATTGTACTGCAGAAAAGGAGGCCTCCAATTACTGAGTCTTCAAAGTACCCATTCAGTTTTACAGCTTTAACTCTGTAGTTGTTGTTTCTTTTGGGGGGTTAGAGCCAACACTTCAACCTGGTGGTTTTTTCATGATTTTTAAAACATAATAAAAGTGACAGAGGTATGGAAGAATATATTTCCCCACAAAGCTGGTGATCAATAAGTTGCTTGCAATGAACTGCCATTCCCCCCCCACACACAAACACACTGGCCCACACGCTCTAAGTATTGTGTTCTTGGAGCTTGGTGATAAGACACACTGTTAACTTTCCATTTTACAGTCTTCTCAAGTACTCCAAGTCCCACACTGCTGCCTTCATGCCACTCTTCTGGATATCATGTGGCAAGGGAGAAGATAAAAGGTAGGAGGAAGGGCAAAAGGGCAACCCTGAGCAAACTCATCGAGGGTGCAAAGGAAAGAGAATAGCTTACCTCTTATTTTAATGCTTCTAATGAAATTGTAGAAAACACCAAGTCCATGAGGTTAATGCTCAGGAATAAGTACTATGGCTAAAGACTTTGTGAGGGTTATTAAGTTGTTGACAAGATGAGAATCAGACACATTCACTACTTGTTCTCCATAATTGTCTTTCATCTAGGAGTAAGTTCCTCTCTCCTCCTACCCAACCAACTTTTATGATTCATCATATTTATTTTTTGTTTCCTCCAGCACCATCTTTTATTAGTTGCACACTCACTGCAGAAATTTAATTTCTGCAAGAGAACAACAAAGCAGTTGATTATTATTATTGAGAATCTGGTATAACATCGAGTGAAATAAAATCTATAAGGCATTAAAATGACAGATTAGGCAAGAGCCATATTCATTTACAAGTGTTAGAACATCATGTTAATGCCTCACAAGCAACATAAAATAAAAATCAACTCTCTCATGCTGCTTTACAGAGGAAAGGCGCACCAAGAAGCTCCCAGGAATGTAAGACGGAGCATCTGTTAAAGAGGTAGTGTCCTTTTGTAGTTCACCAGTATGTTCGTCCTGGACAAACACAAAATAAAAACACCTCTCTCATTTGCACAGCCAGAAATTCTCTGTTTCTTCCTTGGTCATCCCAAAATAAACACTGTAAATCCAGGAAAGATATAAAATGTTCCTCTGCACCTCATTTTTTAATGAAGAATGATATTTCATTTTAGGAAATTTTACTCTTGGCATCCCATCCCTGAAACCAAAGAAAAATATAGAGAAAAAAAGAAAAATATAGAGAAAAAGAGGAAGGGAAGGGGTTCTGGAATCAGTACATTTGGATTTTTATTCCATATAATAACTTTTGCCTCCATAATTTGTTTAAATTTGAACACTCACAACCTATCAAGTCCTACTGCAGACATAATATTTATGCTTTTATATCATGTGCTATAGCTAAATAAACCCAAAGAAACAAATCACAAAAATACTAGAGAATACCACCCTAAAACTTCTACAAACAACACCAGTTATTCTAATATTAGAGAAGAATATAATTTTCAGAATATCTCAAAGAATCTGCAAGGCTACCATACTTAACAGTGTTTGAATAACACAAAAAATAATCTCTATAATAAAGAAAAGTATGTAAAACATTTATGGGAATTCTCAGCCGAATTGCTAAATCTTGAAAGGTAAGTATTTAAATAAGGGAGTCAATTTCACATATTATTCTAATAATATTGCATAAAATATGAGGCAGAGATTTCTACACATAGGAATACATTCAAGATTGCATATGTAAAACACAAATGTGTGCATATAAAGAAACATATAATGTACCTTATTTTGTACTATCAATTCTACGTACAGCCATCCCTACTTCAGATTAAATAATTTATTAATGGACTTTTAGAGATTTATTTCAGATTTATTTGCTATTTAATTCTCAGAAGACAACATAAGATGTCAAGAGTTTCTTTCCTGGGGCCTGGGGATATAGCCTAGTGGCAAGAGTGCCTGCCTCGGATACATGAGGCCCTAGGTTCGATTCCCCAGCACCACATATACAGAAAACAGCCAGAAGCGGCGCTGTGGCTCAAGTGGCAGAGTGCTAGCCTTGAGCGGGAAGAAGCCAGGGACAGTGCTCAGGCCCTGAGTCCAAGGCCCAGGACTGGCCAAAAAAAAAAAAAAAAAAAAAGAGTTTCTTTCCTTGAATCAGAGATGGAAACAAATCACAAGATTGATTGCTTGGTTCTGGTATTGGTGGTAATTAAATGAAAACAACTGTTTAAGAGTGCCTCAACACAGTAGAAGGTAGGAGGTAACATCACAGAGAACAGACAAGCTCTCATCAGTTAGATGTCAGGTATTGTTTCGATGCTACACCTATTGCTCTGGTTGTACCCGGAGATATATCAAGACTCTTTTGTCACACCTAATTCTTAGAGCACATTTCATATTTCCATTCATTAGCTTCTAATCAAGAAAGCATTAGGCAAATATAAATGAATGGGCGAGGAAACTGACTTGCTATAATCTATTTAAAAATATAGAGAGATAAGCCAGGGAAAACTTTACAATTTTTGCTATTAATAACAAATTTCTCATGATAGTGCTGGGTTCTTGGGATGGTGAAGGCTGACAGTGAGGAAAGATGATGTCACTGAGACAGGAGACTTGTCTTCTAGTCCTGGCTGTGAGATCTTGAGTAAACTACTTTTACCTGTAAGGACCAGAGAATGCTATGAAGAAGGGACTAGGATAGGATCCCTGGTTTAGATACCTCAGAGGATTCTGTCAAGAATAATGAGCTGGGGCTGGGGATATGGCCTAGTGGCAAGAGTGCCTGCCTCGGATACATGAGGCCCTGGGTTCGATTCCCCAGCACCACATATACAGAAAATGGCCAGAAGTGGCGCTGTGGCTCAAGTGGCAGAGTGCTAGCCTTGAGCAAAAAGAAGCCAGGGACAGTGCTCAGGCCCTGAGTCCAAGCCCCAGGACTGGCCAAAAACAAAACAAAACAAAACAAAAACAAACAAACAAAAAAAAGAATAATGAGCTCACATGATGTAGGAAAGATAAGATGAAAAGCTAAGGTGGTGTTCAAATCAAATAAGAAACTATGATTTTCTGTTATCCTCATAGTAAAAGAATTTTCCCTTTTGTGCCTGTAACTTCCAAAACTCCAACAAACTCTCATGCTTTGAATGTGAGTATACCTTGAATCTGTACAGACGTGTTCTTGAAATATATGACAATATCACACACACATACATACCATATATATATATCCTATAAATATGTATATATATCCTATATAATATGGCAAAGATGGAACAAAGATTTTAGAGCCAGTTCAAGTTTGTTAGTCATGAGCTAAAATGAAGTGGCTGAAAATGTGAAGGAACATCAGGATGGGAAGTCCATTTCGGTTTCAGGCATATGGTGACACCTGAAGATTTAATAAGGAAGCACTCATCTCCTGAGGTAAGAAGAAGGAAGCAAAAGAACTGAACATATGTATGAATGTAAGCTTTGGCCTTCTCCCCACTGACTGCCTGCTAATTTTTTTTTGAACTTCACCCAGGCTATGTGTCCAACAGACCACATGGTGATTGCTAAATTGCTCAATGACCACAAGCTACAACCATGGGGAAAATATTCATGAAAATTAACATCCCATTTAATACTCGCCACATTTCCAGCCAACATTTTGTGTACCAGAAAGTCCTCGAACTGGCTCCAAAACTTTTCAATGCCTGACAAATGCACTGGCCACTCGCCAAGGCACTGGGCAGCAATCTGTGTTCTGTATTAGTGTGTGCTGGTGGCAATTGTGCTATTGAGAGTGGGAGGAGAGCAAGAGTTCTCCTCATGGAGATCTGAGTATTCTCAGCTCATTGGTCTTGGTACAACCCCAGGTACCAGACCCTCAGTTTGGCATGTCAAGGCTCTTCTCAGGCTTCTTTTTTCAAAATCAGACCTTATGTAGTAAGAAATATCTAATAAATTTTATCAGCACTGGAGAAAGAAATTCAAATTTACTTTTGAGGTACGGTACACTGGAGTCAGAAATTCCAATTTGCTTTTGAGGTACGGTAGCATGTATGGAAGCAAAAGTTCTAAAATACTAAGTCATTAAAATTTACTTAAAAGAGTAACATTGAAAGCTGGGTGCTGGTGGCTCATAATCGTTTACTAGGGAGGCTGAGATCTAAGGATCACAGTTAAAAGCCAGCCAGGGCATGAAAATCTGTGAGATTTTTTTAATCTCCAATTAGCCACCAAAAAAGGCAAATGTGGAGCTGTAACTCCAGGGGTGGAACATTAGCCTTGGACCCAAAATCTCAGAGACAATACCCATGTCCTAAATTCAAGGCTTAGGACCAGTGTGTGCGTGCGCGCACACACACACACACACACACTCACACAAAGGGTAATAGTCATCTTTTTATGAGCTTACTTATAACCTCCGAGGTATTTGGCCTTTCCTATGCTTATCATAAACCATCATAACTTTATGCTTAATTTTTAGTCTGTTTTTATCCTCTTAAATGTACAATAATATGACACAAGCTTGTGATGTAGTTCTCACAATTCTATTTCCTCTTTCCACTCAAGAAAACATAGTCACTTGCATTTGTCAAATATTTTCAAAATTCTTTCCACACACATTCCATGAAAAGGTTGGTTTTTGAGGAAGGCTGAGTACACACGAGAGTTTTATGATACCAGACAGATATTTTTAGATGTTTTCTCTGAAGTAGTAGGTTTGCACAAAAGGTTATTTCCAGTGGCACAACCTTAAATGTCTTAGAGCTCTCCATCTCTCTCATCCCTGGTCAGGACTTGCCACACATTCTGTATACAATGCATATATGGACCATTCTGGCAAAGAGCCCACCTGTGTTGCAAATCTTACCTATGTGGGCATGCTAAAGTCTGTATTGAACAGTCTACCCAAAATCCAAGGTAGAATATTAGAGCTGACCATCTCCTTTGCTTTCTCAAAAAATAATCCGGTATACCCTAAATTTTGGAGACTCAACCAGAAATAGGAATACTTTTGACTCTTGCAGCTCTGGTTAACAATGTGGCTAACTCCAATCAAGTTATATCCTTGTAAACACTCACCTAATAAAGAAGTGTCTACACAATTTTTAAGGCACCATTCATCACTAAATTACATCTGAAATGGGAAAAAAGACCCCCAGAATTACCAGGACATTTGTGTCCCTGGCCAAGAAAATACTAAGTCTAGGTTCCCATAATACCAATGTTTGACAGTGAATATATGTGGCAAGCCAAAACATTTAGATCACTCACTGTGTTTTCCACTTGGATTTTCTCTTCTACTGGATTATTGCTGTTGTTTACACCATTTATGAAAACATTTCCCCCAAATCCTTAGTCTCTTTCAGAGACTCATCACTCTCCTTTTAAAGATGTGTTTAAAAAGTGGGGGAGGGGGAATCTGTGCATTCCCACAGTAACTGTAAGCCTGAACATGGGAGCCAAGAAGAAATTGCTTTTGTTGGTTCTCCAACACCATACACCATGACTTTGCCAAGAATCACCAACCATATACCTGTATTTAAAGGAGGTGCATAAAAAACAGATAGAAAAAGGCATAGTTTCACATGGTATGTTGAAAATAACAATATCAATGATAAACCACTTATTCCCATAACTTGTTCATTTGGCTTGACATCATCTTATATGTTTGTATGTATAAAGCTATTGAGCTATTGTAATCTTTTACTAGGACTATCCTAGACATGTGCTAATTGGGTCTGGATTACTTCACTTAGTATGATTTTTTCCAAGTCTTTCCATTTCTTCATGAATAGGGCCAAGTCATTCTTTCTGATAGAAGCATAGGATTCCATTGTGTATATGTACCACATTTTCTTGATCCCTTCATGTCTTGAGGAGCATCTGGGTTGGTTCTATATTTTAACAATAGTAAATTGTGCTGTGATGAACATAGTTGTGTTGATAGCTATAGTGTGGTCTTGTAATCCTTTGGGTAAATGCCCAAAAGCGGGGTTGCTGGGACCTCTATGTTTAGCCTTTTGAGGGACCTCCACGCTGCTTTACAGAAGACAATATGCTATAAACCAACCATACAACTTGGGGAGATTGGGGAGGGGGGAAGATGGGAGAAAAATGAGGGCGGAGGTAACAGGTTTGATAAGAAATGTACTCACTGCCTTACATATGAAATGCTGTGCATCACTCTGACCATGAATAAATAAACAAATTTTAAAAACAGGTACTCCTATAATATTCTACATACAGAGATAAGCAATGATAATTTTAAGTCTCAGTTCAAACACCATCATTTAGAAGCACCAAAATATTGACCGCAAACTCCCACTAATAGTTGTCTTAGACATGATCCCAATGCTACAGAAATTAACTTATTTTGTGCTTATCAGAGTAGAGTTGGCTGTAAGAAATTCCTAGAGAAACACCATGTGATTTGGGAGGGCAGGTGAAGAAGCATGAGTGGTTTATAGGATGCTGAGATTAGATTACAGGGAGAATATAGATGTTGTCCTGTAGTGTAAATAATTCAATCAGAGATAAGTTTGGCTGTGGTCAAAGAATGTAACATCTCTATTTCTCTTTAATTAACTTTAATGGACTTTTAGAATCTTTCTGTTATTAACCTAAAGACACAAAGCTCATTTGCTCTACACATTTGTCAGTTGTATAGAGAGCCACTGGACTAGAATGTCCAAGAAGTGGTTCTCTGGAAATAGACTCAAATTATTACCCTGTCTTCTTTTTCTTAGGTCCATAACTTTGTGCAAGTCATGAAACTCTTGGTGCTTCAGTTTCTTCATGCATAAGATAGGCTAACAGTGGCCTTCTGAAGTTTGAATGATAGCTGTTACACATGCTATTTGCATAGAGAAAATGCTAAGTATGTAACAGGTATCCATATTATCAGTATACATACGCTTCACGTTATCATTGCCGTTCAAATTAGTTAAGGCCCATTAGGAAACCTATTTATTGGTGAATTACCACTAAATCAAGGCAAATTTGGAACAGAAAGACATGATGGGCTCCTGTTTATGTGACACTTGTCTCATAGGACAGTAGAGTGAAACAAAGACTCAGCTCTTTGATTTTGTCAAACAGCAGCTCTCACTTCCTGGAAAGGGTCATGACTTAAGGATTCCTAAAAGATTGGTTTCTGGAAACATTAAGTATTAGTCTTCTCATTGGATAAAAATAATTAGGCAGGAATGTTGGATGCTATTTGTGACTCTCTAAGAGTTTGCTGGTTGACAGTAGGAGGCGGTAGTTTTGGAGAGAAGCTCTGTGACTGAGGTCAAAGCAGGTGAGCGCCAAGGACAAATCTCAGACACGCTCAAGTCTTTGGTAAAGAGGAGAGGAAAAAGAACAAAAATAAACTCAAGTAAGACTGGGAACACCATGGATCCCAATTTTAATCTGAATGAATACCTCAGCCAGCTCCTCAACACAAATTTGCTATTTTTCTTTTTAGTCTGGCTGTATCTACCATCTGGAAAATTCTACCATGTCAGAAACTGAACAATAAATTGGAGAAGGCACAACCTCTAAGTTTGAATCCTAGCTCTGCCACTTGCTAGCTGTATAGACTTAAACACACAGTGAAAACTCTGGTCTTCAGCTTGCAAATATATAAAATTGGAAAAAAAATTCTCCAGGATTCAATGAACTCTGACATATTGCTTAGTAAGAGATAGATGAGAAACTATCTCTTCAAATACTATTCTAGTCTATCTATGGCCCAGAGCTCACTACCAGTTACCGTAGAGATAATTCAAATAAGACACATAGCCTTAGTCTTCCATCAGCTCAAATTATTTTAAATACAACATTTAAAATGAAACTCCAGACGTAGCAGCACAAAAAGATTTTGTAAGTCATTTTATTTTGTAATTCCTTGAGAAAACTAATGATCTGAACTATTAAAAATGTTAGCACTTTTTTTTTGACACTTTCTCATACATACTCAGAGTCTCTGCACTGCCGAAGATAGATATTATAAGAACACAATGTGAAAAATAATGCTGGGTGTGCCTGCTGAAGCAAAGGATGTACATCCATTCTGTGTCCTGGATTTGAGAATGCTGTGATGGCCAGTCTGTCAAGGACACAGATCAGGACCCATGGTGGTCTCTGAGCAGAGGGAGGTCAGAAGAAGTGAGGGTCACAAGCTCCACATGCAATCTTGTCCCAGGGCTAGCATCCATGTCCCAGCCCATCCATGTCTCAGGAGGGAAAGAAGGGACAACAAGATGCTTACTCTCTCCCTTGGCTTACAAGTTCCCCAAATATTTCTTTCCACAGTGTCTGTGTGACTTCATGAAAGCACAGTGAAGGATAGGAGGGTACAGGGAGGAGTTGCTGCTATTCACAGACTTGTCTTAGCCCTATACTCAGGAACAAGCACCACTCTGCTGCTTCTGTGGGGCTCCAAAGCTGTTGTGAGACTCCAAACTGCAGAGGCAAGGGCTGTACCACAGACACACTGTAGTGACCACATGTAACAGTACACAATGGTGGTTGTTTCAATTATCTTTACAATAGATAACACATTCTTGGGTAACAGTGGCACTCAATTTGTGTCTGATGACTTTTTTTTTTTTTTTGGCCAGTCCTGGGCCTTGGACTCAGGGCCTGAGCACTGTCCCTGGCTTCTTCCTGCTCAAAGCTAGCACTCTGCCACCTGAGCCACAGCACCACTTCTGGCCATTTTCCATATATGTGGTGCTGGGGAATCAAACCTAGAGCTTAGACTGTCAAATACCTTAATGAATACAAGTGCTCATCAGGTCAGTGTGGCAAATTATGTATCTGGTTATACATTCAAAACATTGTTTCTCTAGATTTCAGATGGTCAAATATTGGCAATTTCATATGATTCTTTTTTATGGTACTGATATTCGAACTCAGTACCTTATATTTTTTGAGAAGATACTCTTTGAATCATGCCTTGGTCCTGTATGTTTTGCTTTAATACATTTTTCAGATAGGGCCCCGAACTTTTTTCCAGGCTATCTATAAAATGCAATCCTCTTACCTAAGGTCCCTGCATAGCTGCCATTATAGTATTCATTCTCATACCTAGCTTGCTCATTGTAATGGGGTCTCCCTAACTTTCTGCCTGAGGTGGCCTCAAACCACGATCCTTCAGATCTCCTGAGGAGTTGGGATTACAGGTTTGACACCTGTAATTTCTTTCTTTGCTTTTTTCCTTTTCTTTCTTTCTTTTTGATTTTTTTTTTGTCAGTTGTGGAGCTTGAACTGAAGGCCTAAGTACTATCCCTGAGTTATTTTGTCCAAGGCTAGTACTCTATCACTTTTAGTCACAGCTCCATATCTGTTTTTTCTGGTGGTTAAGTGGAGATGAGTCTCAGGGACTTTCCTGTCAGGGGTGGCTTCAAACCAGCTATCCTCAGATCTCAGCCTCTTGAGTAACTATGTTTACAAGTATGAGTGACCAGCACCCAGCCACACCTGTAATTTCATATGGTCCATCTATTGATAGTGAACATTAGATCAGTGTGACATACTGTATATCTAATTATACCTTTGAAATAATTGTTCTCTAGATCTCATATGGTCAAATATTGACAATTTCATATGATTTTCTCCTATTTTTTTACGTTTCTCTCCTATCCTAGCATGTAAGCTGTCTGATCTGAGAATAGAGGCTTGTCATGTTCACTGGCATGTCCCTGGTAATAAGTACAGTGCTTGGCTGAGAGGAAGCATTCAAAAATATTTACTGACTGAATGACAGAATGCCACTGAACCTCTACAGGAGACCCTACTACATGTTGGGCCCTCAGCTACTCGTGTAGCTGAGATCTGAGGATCACAGTTGGAAGCTAGCCTGAGCAGGACAGTCTGTGAAACTCTTATCTCCAATTAACCACCCAAAAGCCAGAAGTGGAGCAATGGCTCAAGTGGTAGAATACTAGACTTGATTTTAAAATGGTAAGGGATACCACCTAGGCCCTAAATTCAAGCCCCAATATCCCTTGCCCCCCCCCCCACACCCCCTACCACACACACAAAAGAAAAAAAATAGAAAAAGAGAAAGTCCTGGGAGAATGCAATACTTTCCCAAATTCAGGTGACTTCTCTCTGACCTATAGCTTTTACTCTTCTTTCCATCCCTTTGGCTCTTCTGAGCTGTCAGGGGAAAGGTCACATCATCTCTGCCTTCCAATCTCCACACAGGACTTTTAAATTTTTGTTTTATTTTTAAATTTTCATGGCTAGCTTGCTTACCAAAGAAAAGAGCTATGTCCTCACAATCTCTTACTGTATAAGGTCCAGACAGATCTTCTTTGGAATGCCATTTGACAGCACAAAACAGCAGATTCCTCACTGAGCAGCTTCAGTCTTGACTGAGCCTTTGGGAATGGAATGCTTGTACAAATTGTGGTGCTTCTATTGTATGAGCAATTCAATGGGCATTTCATTTCCAGTCCAAATCCAAACTAGTTAAAGTCAGCCCCAGACAAGCTGCCTTGCTGAGAAACAGCAGCTTGCATTAAAATTACAATTATATTGTTTTGCCATGTCAGAAGCAAAGGTTAAAATCATATCTTGGCCGGACATTGTTTCTGTAATATTGGCGTTCCGCAAAGCCGCTGTGTGGAGGAGCCCCGAAATGATGTGAAATATTTCTAATACAAATTTTATTTTTATGTGAAACTATTCAAATGCTGCTGTATAACATGAACTACCTGAACCAAATCAAATCCTCAGGTCAATTCCTTCTTCCGAGTGCTCCTTAGATAACAAAGTCTTGTTCTGCGAATCTGTTCAATATATTAAAGTTGATTCACTCGGACAGTGTGTAAGATATAATACATTAATCTGGGCCATTTCAATTTCTGAGGCTGGGACTATAAAACTGGTGTGCTGCATATCTAATTTTTTTGAATACCTGATTTATGCATTCCTCTGATGCCGAGTGCTGATGCTATGGTGGATGCGACTGCTACATTAACAACGGGCTAGATCAGCACTGCAATCTTATCTTGTTAAATCAGACAAATGTAGCTCAATGAAAAGGAAGGAATAAATGCCTGGGACGGTTGAAAGGAGTGAATTTTAATCCTGTTTGTTAGGGGACTTTCGTGGTTTGCACTGAATGACTAAGATTGGGGGGGAGGGCTCCCCTTGAGACTTTGAGTACCATGATTAATAATTTTTATGAGACATATACTGTCCACAGAACATACATAGGAAAATACACACCTTATGCAAATAGCCACACACCTTCCAAGCAGACACAGAGCAGCAAGATGTGCTGTCTATATTCTACAGATAAGATTTTAAAAAATCTCTATTAATAGACAATGGATAAAAAAAATGGGACTCTTTTTCACATTTCCATTACAAGTATAAAAATGGCTTCTTTGTGCATAATTTTCTATCTTTTTTCATCAGAAAAGAAGTTACTAGGAAGGCTAAATACCAAGAGGATGAAATTGCTTGCCACAATCATTATAAATATAATGATTCCAAAAACTTTTGTGGCACACTGAATGTGTCTCCATTCCATCCACTGGCAATATTAATTCTCATTGAACAGAAATTGTTTGCACAATCAACAAATGTTGTATCTCTACAGATAGCACCCATGGACAATGCATTTATAATAAATAAAATTACCTTTTTAGAAATGGAGGACCCTGTCCTACTAAATTCTAATTTAAATATCCTTCTCTTAAAAGTATCTATGGAGTTCAGTCTGTATAGTCAATCAAGAGCCTTCATTTACCCACAAATTGTTTGGAAACACAGAAGCTGTACAATATAGTAGTAAAAATGCATGGCCTATTAAAATGGAAGCATCACAAAATAGAACAATTAGAGAAGAGGCCAAGTTGGAGCTGGACTACTTAATTGATTGAAGGATGAACTTGCCTCCTCAGTGACACTTTGGGAACATATTATTTAAACATAAATCAGGTGTGCTTTCATTGACTTTTCCCTTTCCTTAGTGTTCCATTATGGAAGGTGTTTACAGGAAGGATAGGAGGGAATATAATCTTGCAAATAAGAAATATACCCATACCCCTCTCTACCTGGGAGTTGTCATACTTGCTTCTACTAGTTCAACATTGCTGTCCACCACAGTGGCCAGATTTGCAATGCACAAACATTGATGACTGCAGTCAGTTGCTACACATCACCAACTGGACTGGGAAAATTTTTTCATGAATGTTTTAGAAATATAGAATGCTATTGCTGGGAAAGATTAGGTAGAACCTTGTGCCAAATCTAGTCATTTCTTTTCAGATGAAGATATTCAGGCCAAGTATAAAAACAGCCTTGGCCAAGTTCAAAGTCAGGACTAGACCCAAGTCATCTGATATTCAGTCCATTGCTTCTTGATTACACCAGCCAGCCAAAGCTGGCTTTCACACCCCTATGCAGCCCCCACCCTCCCAACAATAGCCCCAAGCCAGAGCCCCTCCCTTTCCTCCAAATCAATATTCCCCAGACTTCTCATTAGCACTACCGTTTGGACTCAGTGTTTCCAAAAAATGTCACAAAATCTCAGCTCTTGTGAGTCTTATCTTAATAGTAGTAAATTGTGAATCATGCTTGGGCAAGATTCAGAGAATGAAAATGAGATTATTTAGCTTTTCAGAGAGTTCAGTATCATCCTTATCCTCATGAATGGAATTAAAATCAGACCTTTTTTATGTGATAAACATGTCTTTCTAAAAGTATCACTGGAAAGTAAGGAAGAAGGTACTCATGGCACAATGGGATCCAAGAGTGAGATGTGCTGGTGGTTCAGAAAGGGCATCACGGGATGGTGAAACCACAGGGCCAGACTGGCATATGCTTCTGTTTAGTGCTAAGTGCCAAACAATTTATGTGTAGGCAACACATGACTAAGGGTGTCAAACAAATGGGAAAGTGACTTTCAGGCTGGAAAACCAAACAGCCTCTGAGCTTGTTAGTCTAGTGGTTTTGCTAGAAAGCTCTGCCTGAATACCAGACTCGCTGAAAATAGAAACTAGATGCCAACCTTGCAAAGCAGAGACCAAATTACGCATCAAAGGGAACCCTGCCACAGCCGGACTTGGTGGACAGTTGGGGGCAGGGTGGGGTGGCACTCTGGGCGCTAGAAAGTCTAGAGTCAAGAAGAACCTTTGACAGTCCAAACCATTGTCCTTTCTGAGAGTAAATAGGGTCATAGAAATGTAGAGAAGGAGGAGGCACTGCAGACAAATCACCCAGGTCACAGCCATTACTAGAAGGAAGGAGAGATGCACAGCTTGAATTGACTTCATTAGTACATGGTGGATGCTGCAGATGTATTAAGACCAAGTCATGTGATATCCAAGCTTCACTAAATGCTTGAATTTATGTCAAAGTAGCTCCATTACATATGTGTCCCCCAGGGTCAGACTACATCAGCTGCTCTTCTCATTTCATATATGATGAACTAAAGAGTTGATGGAGTGTACTTCAAACATGTCTCTATAAAACAGGTTAGTAGTATCCATAAGCCTTAGATTCAGTTTAAGTATGCATGTATGTGTGTGTGCATATCACATGTGTGTAATGTGTATGCATGTGATTGTGTGTCTGACAAGGAGGGGAAATAAAACATGAAATGCCTCTAAGGTCACAGAACACTGACCTCATTGGCAGGGCTAATTTGATTGTGCGGCGAACAATAGCACTGTACTCCTTTGCCAGCGAAGTGCATGCTAATTATGCGATTTGCCCTTGATAAGACCTTGGTGGGTCATTCAGCAGTTGTGATCTGTCACTGACTTCTAATCATGTATTATCGTCTGGGTGAGTCAGAATGGGACCCTAAGCTTTCTGTCTCTACAGCAATGTGGCACTCTAATTACCTTATGCCAAGTGGATATGCAGAGAGTGAATTAAGTGATCAGTGCGATTGCCTTCAAAATCTTCCCGTTCTCCTTTGTGTTGCTTCACGGCAATTTACATTTTAAGATGCCATGAAGCTTTTGGTGTGACTGAAAATGTCACTCTTAAAAATCATTATTTTATTTTTTAATTTAAGCTGGATAATATTAAATTCAAGCCGTACTTGCATCTCACCTTATTTCTATGGCAGAGAACCAGAAGCGACAAGAAGAATCCCTTGAGCAAACTTGTTGAAAAGCATCATATGGGAAGGCTGGCTTTTGCTTTAAAAAAAGAATAAAAAAAGAAGGTTGGGCATGGTTTGGGATCTGGAACGGCTCTGAAGAGTGAAAACAATTTCTAAGACTCAAGTTTTTAACCATGTTGTGTATGTGCACTTAATAGGCAGACTTAAAATTAATCATTATTTTCTGCTTTAAAATAGCACACAAGATCCGCCAAAGGATCCATATTCTCTCTCTCTTTCTCTCTCTCTCTCATACACACATATGTTACAATATTACTAACTAGGTAATATTATCTCTTCACTGTATATTCATTAGGTAAAATAATGATAAGTTGAACTTATAAGCATTTTAAGTTCACTAGCAATTTCTAACTAATTTATTAACTTGTTCCCTGATAGTCTGAAGGATGAATGTAGCCCTAATTACAACAGCTTCTACTATTTCTTTTTCTAACTTTAAATTTTTGCAAGAGCTTTGATATAATTCTCCATTGTTGCATAGCATCGCTCAAAACCATAAAGCAATGTGTTATGCTAAACAAGTTATATCAACATCTGCATTTGCTTAGAAAATGATCTAATACCTTTTGCAAAGGAAATGCACTGAGACGTTCAGAAAATTGGATAAGATACATTGATGTGGATGATGCTTGAAAACATGAACTCTGAAGCACCCCTTGAAAGTTGTCATAAGACAGACCAAAAAAAAAAAAAAAATCCTCAACCACCACCACCACAACATCCTAGAGCAAAAGTTACTGTGCTACTAAAAGGAAATATAAAAGGATTTTCAAAGAATTTCTGCCTTGTGTGTCAACATTGCGGCAGAATTCTTTTATAGTAAGTGAGAGGGGGAAAAAAATCAAAACCAAAGAGGACAATTGAGAGAAAAATTGCAAGCCTTATTTTCCTGGAATCACATGATGTACAAGGAACATTATTTGTTGAATCCTTGGTTTGTTTGGGTGGGAGGGGGGGTGAAAAGAAGGGGGGAGATAGTGAAAGAAATAGGGGGGAGGGAAAAGGAGGGGGACTGAGAGGGAGGGAGGGAGGGAGGGAAGAAAGAAAAGAGGCAAGAAAGAGAAATCTAGCCTCAGAATATCCTGCATTCCCTGGGTGGCAAAACAAAAGAGCCCAAGGAAGGGGTGGGGGTGGAACTGTGGAAAGTTGACACAGTCACGAATAATGGCTAAATCTATCAAGTTTGATCAGGTCTACTATAATGAAGTGAAGCTTCATATTCCAAGCAGGGACAATGAAGACAGGAGTCGGGGCTCTGGAAAGCTGCTGCTCACTTTGTGCTTGGAATATGCAGCAGCCAGCAGGGAGCCTCCAGATAATTACACAGTATTTGTGCGGTTCCAGGAAGCTTCCCGTGCAGGTTGAATGCCCGTGCTATATTAAAAGGCAGCACAGTGAAATGTTTTTAATGAATATTTTTGTCAGAGAAAGAAAAGGCATTTGAATGATTGTGTGTGTGTGTGTGTGTGTGTGTGTGTGTGTGTGAGTCAGAGAGAGAGAGAGAGAGAGAGAGAGAGAAAGGAAGAGAGAATATGTATGTATGTGTATACATGTGTTTATGCCTGCACATGAGGAAACCAGAGGTGCAATCTCACTGTCAAAATACAGGTACTTTTATTTATTTATTTTATTCCATTATTTCCTATGACAACACACAGACATCCTTTCAATAATATGAATCACAACATTTGGTTAATGTTAGTTAGGGCTAATTGTACCTATAATCCCTAACTAATATTTGCTAACAATAACTTCCAATGCAGTAGTGCATCAAGTAGCAGCTTAAAACTACTTTTTAAAAAATTCAGCAGTAAATGAAATGTTTAGACACACTGAATCAGGAAAACTAAGGGAGAAGGAATACAGATGTTGATACTTACTAGTCAGTAGCCTTTGGCAGTGATAGCTCTAAAAACATAAGACTACATTATTTTAATGCTCTTTAATTCTCACCTAACAGATGTGAATAATCCATTGAATTTTGAAACCACACATTCTATTCACCATGTCCTTTAAGTTCTTGTTACAGGGCAAGGCATGGCACCCACACTAAGATAATTCACTGGAAAAGGTTTGGATTTCTTTAAATCTGGCTCTACTAATTTAGCATTGCATGTATTCAAATATTTATTTGATGAGGAAAAATTAACTTCCTCAAATGCATTTTTCTCAGGTACTGGTACTAAACAAATAAAAGCAGAATTTTAAGGCTGAAGGATATTGAAAAATTGCCAATAGGCATCCCACAGTAACTTCCTCTATTAAATAAACTGGGCCGTTCAAACTCTTTGGATTTCAGTAACATCACACAGATATCGTGCTTTCACAATAAGTAATTTTCAAACACTACAATAACCCACACAACCAAGGTCTTAATTTAGGCCTGAAATATCTACATTTTTAACAAAAGGATATTGTATTTCTCATGGATAAGTCCAAATTGTGAACCAGTATCACTTTTTTTTTTGTGGGAATTGCTTTTTGTTTTCTTATTGTCAAACTGATATACAGAGCGGTTACAGTTTCATACGTTAGGCATTGGATACATTTCTTGTACTGTTTGTTACAACAACCAGTATCACTTTTAACAAGGACATTCTGATGAGGTAGCATGAATCTTTAGTGGAAGGGAGAGTTCCTACCACATTGCCTGACACAGATGAGAGAGGTCAACAATTAAGAACAGTAAGAGCCACTGAATTTGTTGGTTGAAAGATGGGTCTGATGAGGCAATTTTCTCTCTCTTTATTTTCCATCCAAAGAGTAATTTCAAGGAGCTATCTCAGCCAAGAAGTCTGCCACTCCCTCTAGCAATTGACTAAAATTTAATAGTGCTGACCCTAAAAAAAAAGAAAAAAAATACCCTCCCTGAATTCAACAAAGGTGTAGACTGGCCCCAGATTATTGTAAGAGAAAACCATATCCATTCCAAATTCTCAAGGATTCATTTCAAGGTTCCTGCCATTGAAATGTTTCCCTTTGTAAGATGTATTAATAATTGCAAACACCTAAATGGAATGACTGAAAAGGAAACTGGTTTCTTTTAGCACCAGGAGGGAAAAGCCCAACCCATTTTAGTAAATAGATTCAAAATGAGTACACATTGCAACCTGAAAAGGAAATTTCAGTTGAAATAAATGGCTATGCATATTTAACAATAAGATAAGTGATTATCTTGGTATGCTTAAATCTGATTATCCGTCTGTCCTCAAGGACTTTGAGTGCTAAAATATAAACAATGGTCAGATGTGTTTTCTTCATTGGAATTACAACTGCTTACATAAAACACTATTGTCATGGTATCGGATTAAAAACAAATAAAGCAAAATGATATTTAATCATCACTTCTACTGTTCATTGTTTAATACATTACTATATGAAGCAATTTGTATTCATCACAGAAATGCATAGAACATACAGGTCAAATTGGTGTGGCCATATTTTTTTAGCTTTCAAAAACAAAAAAGCTTTATTTCAGCATCATTTGACCAAAAAAGAATGAAGGTTACAGAGATAAGGATGTAAGTTGTTCTAGCTCTATTAAAAGTTCTTACAATACTTGTATGACAGGTCTCGAGGACTCAGTAGAGGTCACAGTCTTATTCTGGTCCAATCACTATGAGTAAACAATCACAAGTCTCAAGCCAAAGTAGAGAAGCAGCACACTGAAGTTTTATTCTATGCCTTCTCCCCCTAGGACTGTAGTAAAAAGGCAAATTTGCATATAATAAAATTTTAAAGGATGATTTCTTCTACAGAACCTTCCATTTTAGTTTCCATCTTTGTTTTCAATAGTTCATATAAATCTTTCTGTAAATGTCCACAGACACTATTTCAGAATGGAAGGGGCCAAGCTAAACAGTCTTGAGAGAAGGAAACAGGCTTGGGAGAAGGAAAGGTGAAGGTTTGGAAAGAATCTATCTTTACTTACTATAATGGCTACAATGCATCTACAGTTTGTGGTGTCATTTAAATATATACTGTTCTGCTATGTAGTCATGTAAAACTAAGTGAGAAGACTTGCCTATGTTGCATTATTTGCATTGGGCCACCTCATTCTGAAGCCTTAGATGTCACAGGTCTCTTCATGAAACAGAGTAGGGTTTTCATTAATTCCCTGGATGAACTTGTAAAATGTTAATCTATTAACAAAAATGGATGAAAAGCCAATAATCTTCCCCTGTGTAGAACATAAAATTACTCTTTCTCCATCCTGGTAGCCTGCATATTGTCTCA
Source organism: Perognathus longimembris pacificus (assembly GCF_023159225.1). Lineage (NCBI taxonomy): Eukaryota > Metazoa > Chordata > Mammalia > Rodentia > Heteromyidae > Perognathus > Perognathus longimembris. The sequence goes on from NC_063168.1 coordinate 36,414,498, forward strand.
CACACCTGCTGGTGTATTTGTAAGTAGTCTCTTCATATTTAAAGCAATGTTACCCTCAAGATTAGCTGGTCCAGGGAAATGTGGTTTTCTAGTCCCTTCATATGTGAAGAGCTTTGTGCCATAGAACAATGTTCCTCTCCACCTTCTAAGCTTCATTTTATTCAAGTGGCGATTTTTCACATTGTTATAACAAGTGAGTATCATAGAGTTGGATTCAGGAAAGCACCTTAAGCGTTATCATAATGCTTAGAAGAAATGGCTTCACACTGTATAATCTATCAAAGGTGTCAGATTTACAAAATGCAGATTTTTCTGTCACATTTGGACACTCGAAGCACTGTATCTTTTCACTAAGGTGCTGACTGCTGTTTTAATGAGGCCCTTTGGTGGCTGTAAAAAACTGAAAGAAGGGGATGAGAGGGGTTACGTAGATATTGTCTATTTGTCTTACAAATTTCACACTAACTACCAATTACATCGCCATAAACCTTTTGGCTACTTCAAACTGTATGCCATATAATACATAAAAAATATGCTATGTTAACCTCTCCTATATTATACACGTAACTACAGCCACTGATGCAAGTAACATATCTAATGAAGCCAATAATGAGGCTCTTTAAAAGTAGTCTTGTTATAGGAATAACATTAGAGCAGTTCAGTTACAGGAAAGATCCATTATAAAATACTTCCTAGATCCTCGGGTCCTGGGTCTGGAAAGATGCTGACACACTAATTCAAGCTCAAGAAGGGCATTAATCTTGCAACCTTCCACTTGTCATGCTTAATGGGACATCCTGCCTAGGTGAAATGAACTTGATGTATTCAGGTAAACATAATTTAATAAGGAAAGATAAAAAGAAATAGACGTCTGGCATGACCCTAAGGAGATGAAAATATCTGCCACTTTATTTGAGAAACTAACTGTCCAGAAGAATCTGCATGGTGCCTGGTACAGGGCTGTTTCTAGTAGGCACTCATAAATGGGTATTGCACTTATTCCTATTAAAGAATAAATGGAGAAAACTACTCCAGTGTGAAGTTTTGGAAACGTCTTTCTTTGGTTTTGTTTTCTTTTGGTTGGGTTGGGTTGAGTTTTTCTGTTTTTTGTTTTTTCTCGTTTTCTTCTTCTAAATTCCCTGCAATCAGTTTTGTTGGCTGGAGGATGGTAATACCAAACAGTGAAAGCAACTGTGTTCTTGGGAATGGAGACACATATTAATGTGGGGTTAAGCTTCTGAGTGTGAAATCAAGATCCGCAACAATACAGCATGAGATTTAAAAAGCAGGCATGAATGTCAGCGAGTAACCATGCATCTTCTTTCATTTGCAATCACTCTTAAGTCTAATGAGCTTCTAAAGTAAAAAAAAATAAAAATGGTGTCATGATTTCAGATAAGCTGATGAACAAAAGCAGCTGTTAGAATAGGGAGAAGTCCATCTTGCCAAAACCAAACATGACACTACACACACACACACACACACACACACACACACACACACACACACACACACACACGTTGTATACTTCTTCCCTCAGGCCCTGCCTAAAAACTAATCTACTACTTTTCCAGAAACACATCTAATCTACTGCTTTTCCAGAAACACAGCTAAAATATCCCTGGAGAACATTGATTGGCCTTATCATTTAAAGCAGCTGAGTAGATCAGAATCAAGATAGTAAATACTCTGAGTGAAAAATCTCTTCTCCAAGTCACTGAATGTAGTCTGTCATTAGAAAATTTGCCCAATTCGATTTGATTTGAAAATAAAATGAAGATGGCAATATTTAGGCAAGACTTAAGCATTAGACAAGTGGCAAATATGACTCAAGAAATATCTAAAAGCACTTCAAGGATCAGTTTTGTCCAATATTTATTTGAACTATTTCCATGTAAGTTCATATATGGTAGAAGAACTCTAAGGATAATAATGTTATTAAATCTATTGTTGTGAAATTGAATTATTCAGCTTTCTATATTTAGCTTGGTAGGCACTTGTAAATCCACGAGGCTCATTTTTATGGGAAAATCAATGCATTTGTCCCCCCTGGATAATATATGGTACTTGTGAAAATGAGTCTTTTACTTACAATTTATTTCTAACAGGAGCAGAGAAAAATGTATATGATCATTCAACAAATGGATTAAAATCAAGAGATAAAAAGAAATTTCACTAATAAAAAGCTTAATGGGGTATTTTCTGAGAAGACAGATCTTCCCCAGCCTTTTCCCTCAGTAGTTAGAGTATCTGCAGTGTGCTTTACCTATGTAAGCAACTCCTGCATCTTATTCATTGCCATAATTAATTTTCTATCAAGGATGAGTGTCACCAATTTCACCATACTTCTTGATACTTCAAGATGGTAGGAAAGCTAGAGGTACACATTTTCCCTCTTCTGGTTACTGAAAAGGATACCAAAGAGTAACATCAGCAGAAAACAGCCACCTTTCTGGTGTGTTAAGTAGACAAAAATGTATATAGAAAATTGAGCATTTGGAACACCACAGCTAACTCTTTTTCCCCTCATATTGTTATTTCTGTCCAAATCTCTTAAGTGTGAAGAGGAGTTACTTATTCATTAAGTATTTTGCATAATCTTTATAAGTAGCACCATGGAAACCAAAAGTACTGCACTACTTTGGTCTTCTCCCTGGTTGAACTCAAAGAAAGACTTTCAGCTCCATATTGAATAAAAGAGAAAGAACATGAACACAAGGAAAGTGGCTCTTCTAAACATTTTCTTCTTACTGAATACAATACAGGATTAGAATCTGTCTTCTGATCCTTAAATCAGAACTGGAGATACATAAGGTACTAGTCTTGGAAGTAATCACAAGCAGAGTACCAAATCCAAGCAGAGTACCCAATCTGCTCTCCAAGCTTAGCAAGTACATCTAGACATCAATCTAACACAGATATTATACCTGAGGGATTGTCTTTGTCTGTCTGTGGTCCATACCTTTGCTCTTGGATGCCATCTGATTAGGTAAAGTGTGAGAAAAAGGCAGGAAAATCTATCTGTGGGACATACTAATGATATTATAACATTTAGAATCTATGGGTCTGATTCCCAGAAATTAGAATTCAAATGAGATTTAAAAGAGGGAAAAAATTGTTCATATTTCTAATGATTTAATAAAGACATGTAGCTTTACCTGGAGTGCTCACTTTCTCTCTCTCTCTCTCTCTCTCTCTCTCTCTCTCTCTCTCTCTCTCTCTCTCTCTGTGTGTGTGTGTGTCCTCGCTTTCTCTCTCTATGTCTCTGCCCTCGCTTTCTCTCTCTGTCTCTCTGTCTCTCTCTCTCTCTCTCCACACATACATATATATATGTGTCTATATATGTATATGTATATTCCAGGAACTGTGCTCTATTGGGTACAGAATATATTCTGCTAAGCTGGATAAAAAATGTCACGTTAGGCACCTGGATTAATAGTCCGGTTATGTACTCGGTTAAGTCTTTACTATAGATCAGCATAAGTGTGCCAGACAGACAATTCTTTAGAGCTAACATTTTTTTTAAAAGGTGCCAAAGCTCCTTTGAGATTTGTGTGAATTATCCCGATTCAGGGGGGAAAAAAACGTTAAAAATACAGTGCTTTTTTACCCCACCCTCCTCCTCCTTTTCTTAGTTACACTGAATAAGTAAAAATGGAGCAAAGTTGGCAAGAATAAATACTTCCTCGGTTTTTCTAAAGCTGCAATTAATGATAATGAAGCCATACCTTATATGGCAAGAAATACAGTACAAATTGGATAAGTAAGAAAAATGATCAGCCATTGTGTGCCTCCGATATAGCACATCAAGGTATCGCCACTGTGAGGCTATCTTTATTTTAAACCATTAAACAAAACAATATAAATCTGCAGGCAGGTGTTTCTTGTTGCAGAAGTATTGAAAGTTGTAATGCAAACAATCTAATTTTAGCATCTATGTGGAGTGTGAAGTAAATTTACTGATCACTGATGCATTGAGCATAGGAAGAAACAATCAGCAGGAGCTTTCAGCAAGATTATCCTATTAAAGCAGGAAGACTTCATGCGGTTGTTAAGGAAGTAGTCAAAAGCAGGTGATGGAAGTGGGGGTTTGACGACTCGTCAGTGGGCCCAGTGTACATGTTAAGTTGTTGTTTTCTGCTCAGCTAAGCAGCAGAGAATTGATATGTTAGCAATGAAGTGCAATGACAATTAAATTGTAACTGACCTACATGTTACCGTCATTACGCGTTCTCTTTTTTACTGCTTTCCCTCTTATTTAATCACACAGTATGGGGTTTTTATTAGGCTGTAATGTTAAAATCTTCATCCATTTAGCCATAAATGTGTGACTGGATATCTATCAGACTTCCTTGCACTATACAAACAAAGCCATTCTGCTGAATCACTGTTGACTTGTTTGTGGCCTAATTTAATGAGTGTAATAACTTACATTACTATCCAGTTAACATTTAGGAGCCCAGAAAAGACCTGCTAGCATGCATGAAGCTACTGTATACATTCTCTATTCATATCATTCCCGTTTGCAGTAAATTTTACACAATAATATGCACTGCTTATAGCCCAAGCTCAGCTTCTATCAGCTGAGTAGCCCTGAGGAAGTTCACTGTGCTTGGAATGAAATGCTCCTTTCACACAACCAGCCAGTACGGCTTCCTTTTCGGGCACCATAGCTGTTGTATCTTTACCCCTTAAAAATGATAAATACCAGTTATATAACCTACAGACAAAGACAGCTTTTTTTCTTGCTGCTATTTTCAGCCTCTCTCCACCTTTCCAACACAGGAATGAAAATATTGTCAAGGAGAGGTATTAAAAAATAATTGTTAACGTAACAAAATAAGGATCTAGGATAAGGTATAAGAACATGAAAAAAAGTGCGAAAATGTGTTGTTTCTACTTACATTTTGAGTTTTAGCTGTTCATGTGGCATTTCACATTTCCCTGGAAAAATTATCTCAATCCATACACACCTAATATGGTGTCTTGTTAAATGTTGTTTTTTTAAACACAGATATAATGTAACTTATTTGTGTGATTCCATTGCATTACTTGGAAAAAAAAAGTTTTTAAAAGCCTGTCATTCCAGTTTTCCCTTGCTATTTAACTAGCGTCTCACAATTTAGTAGATCAATTAAGTTACAAAAAAATTCTCATTATTTCTGTTGGAATATTATATATAGATAAGAAAATTAAACATTTTACTTGCTCAGATCACATGAACACAAGTTGGGAATTTGTAAACAAGTATTATAATTCCACATTGGAAGGTTTGAGAGAAATAGATTCTTTTTTTTTCCTTGTCAGAGTAGCATCATCATTGGGTCAAGAGTGATTCTTTAATTATCTATTAGCCAACATTTCAGACTACATTATAATCAGGTACTACTACTACTATTACTACTGCTGATGCTGATGCTATAATAGTTAAGAAGTCATAGATGGAAGGAATACTGTTCACTGCTATTTCATTTCAAGAACCAGACAAAGACAATCTTCATGACTGTCTCCATGGAGAAAAAGCATCATTCAATTAGGAAATGAATTTGGGTCTCATAAATAATGGGCCAAATGAATTTTTGAATATGTTAATTTGGCTCTCCATGTTTGCAGTTGTATCTTGAAAACTGAAAATTTATTGGCAAGTTCATTGACAAACTCATGCAAAATAAGTAAGCTACCAGGCCCTAATTGTATTGGTGAGGGGGGAAGCAAGGGTAATATAATTGTCTTTCTTGAACATTGAACTCTCATGATATTTTAAGCAATGTAGTAAGCAGAGAGGAGAAAGCTACTAACAAAAGAGATCAAAACCCTGCCCTCATGGGACAACCATTCTGGTCAACAGAGAATGAACAAAAGCTGAAACAATAACAGTCAAGTAGCGTGTATATTAGAAGTGAGAAGTTCTAAGGGGAACAAAAAAACGTCAAGTGGGAAAGGCAGAGAAATAATTCTACAATGAAGTTTCTATTTCATACTAGTGTAGTTAACATGATAGACTACACTCAGAAGGCATATCCAAAGACTTGGACAAGACAAGTCAGAAATTTTCATGTCCAATCTAAATGTATATTCTCTCTGATACATGGCTCTGTACATGTAACCCATGCAATAATAAGAAGTAGATATTAAGTTGAATTTCCACTAGTAAAAGTTTCAAAGACAGACAAAAAACAATGTGGGTTGGAGATACATCTCCTTCTTCATGTCTCTATTTTGAAATCCTGACCCATTATTGTCCCTGGACTGCAATGGTCACTCACAGTATCTAGCCAGGTTTGATAAAGCATCATTGTGACTCTACGCAATATGTTATGAAATCATAATGATCCAGAACTCTCATTACAAGCCAGGCACTACCCACTATAACTATCCTTACAAAGAAGATATTAGTATGCTCCAGTCAAAAATGAGGGAGTAGGATTCTGAGAAAATAACTAACATGACCAAGTGAAGTGCAGCCAAATAATGAAGAGAAAAGTGAATGAATCCCTTCCTCCTGTATCACACAATAAAACAGAAAAAACAAGGTAACCTGAATATCAATCAAGAATTTCAAATGAATGTGAAGATTGATAGTAATATGGTATGGAAATTGGGAAGATCATTCAATTTGGATATAAATGCTGTCATAGTAAAAGTTATGCACACAAAAGTTATATTGACACGGAAATTGCAGTGTGTTTTGCAGTGCTGTAGATCAACTCATGTAGATCAGACAAACTAAACCGTTAAACTATATCCATATTCTTCCTATCTAAATAAAATTGGATAAAAGATGTAGTTTCCAGAAATTGTTGAAAAAAATTAATCTCTGCCTAGACTTGTTTCTCTCTTCACTCTACCACCCACATGACACCTATAGGACAAGATGTGCATTCCTTGGTCCCAAGCCTTCCTGGACATCATTACAGTTCTACCTTTACTACTTTATCTCCAGTTGCCACTGTTCTCTATTCTTCATGAACACCTAGCCCCATTCAATTCTGCCTTTTATGCTTAAATAATATGAAGATGATTTTAGTTTCTCCATATACTCTCTAAAAGTATAGGATTTTTAAAAAAGGTATTCCCTCTTCATTGGTCATTTTCTTTGAGAAATTTCCATTTATCCCAGACTTCCTTTTTCCAAAGATTAAATAGGAGTATGTACTATGGTCTCAGTAGAATGAAATTACATTACATTATATTAGTTCCTTCTACAGACACAAACTTTTTACATAAAATTAGCCAGACTACTTTGTAAACTTTGACCTCCAAATAGATCATATGAACGCAGTGGGCTTCATGCATATATCAGTCATAACATTATTACTTTACTGGATAGTTTCAATAACTAGAACAAATGGTTAATAAAAATCAAGTTTCCCTTATATACTATGCAAATCAGCACTTATTGCCATGCTGACATTATTACTACACAGACACTACCTAATATTTACATGAATCAGAACCAAAATACTTAATTCTGAAAATACAGGAAAGTTTTGGTGTGGTTTATTCAACCATGTTAGATCTGAAATCTAGAATAAGAACTAAAAGTTGAACTGCTTGGGTTCAAATCCCAGCTATATCATTTAATTTTGTGACTTTAGGCGTAGCTTAAACTTTCAAAATCTTGATTTTGCCATTTACAATAGTAGTAGTAATCATCATCATCATCACCATCATCATCATCATCATCATCATCATCATAATGTGTCACTATTTAATCCTCTGCAGTGCTTACATTGGAGAAGATTGAGAGGATTAAATAGACTGACACATGTAACTGAATATGGCACCTAATAAGTGTTGTTCATTAAAGGTTATCAAGCATCGAGCAATGAACTTGTTTAGACATTAGGCAGTCAATAAATCTTAACTTAAAATTTGATCAGATCCCCTTAAAATTTGGATGTTGTCATTTAGGTCTGCCTCCCAATTATAGACTTAGGCCCCTCACAGGCATCTCCAGATGGCTCAGTGTGAAAGGATCAGTCTCTAATTGGCCTGCATTCCCATAAGTCAGTCATTTTCTCAGCACCATACTGAGTGCCCCAGGCCTCTCACCCAGTTACCTCTCCTTCCTCCACCTCCTTCCACCAGAACTGGCCAGCCTCGGGGCAGTTGGCTTCTGTCTATCTCTCCCACCCAGCACTGCCAAGGATGCTAGCCAGTCCTTTATTGGAGCCAGGTGGAGCTGGCAAAGCCAGCTGTTGTCCGCCTTGTGTTGCCTGGACTTGTGGATGGCAATCTTCCTGCTCCCTGGCTCAGGATAAGTCTTTGGCATCTTTGCTCTTTTCTGCAAGCCCCAGGCATGGGGTCCCAATACTTGAAATTTTCCTTGTGGGAATGGCACTGTTCTGACAATGATAATCCTATCATCCATTTACTTATATTCCCTTGTTTGTGTTACTGAAAGCAGATCAACTTGAAGGAGTCATAGCATGCTTTGCCAGGCAGAATGCAAAGAACATAAACAGGTAGGTTTACTAAATGGGGAACACCCAAGACATTTAAACAAGCAACCTCTAGATCTAGGTGCTTTTATGCTGAATCCTGCAACTCTGGGCACCTCTTCTAGGAAGTTTCCATTTGTAATTACGCTGAGCCACAAGCTGATTGATCTCTCTTTAGAGGGGAAGTAGAAAAACAGAACTTAAGTGTTTTCAGCGTTCAGCTCTCCTAACTGCTAGAGCCACGGCAGGCTTATCTGGCGGGAGCTAGCAGGAAGCCTATAACCGCTTCATCCTTACTCTCCAAATGCTGGCAACAATTAAATGAATTCTTAAGAAGAGAATCAAAAAAGCAGGAGGCAAAGTGAATGGCTTCTCCAAGTGCTGAGGAAAGAGAGGCTGTGTATTCAAGATGGAAAGAATATAAATATACACACATGCATATTATGTTACATATCTATAAAAAATGTGAAATGTTATTTATTTTGAGAATACCCAGTCATTTCCATCTGTAGTAAGAATCCATAATAACATTCTCTGTTTATATAACTCTTTTCACCTCAAGAGATCCCAAATGCATTTCAGACAGCTCTATATACAAACAGAGGCGAAGTGCTCTGAAACTGGTGGTTAGAAGCCAGGCAGAAAACGTGTGTGTGAGGCTGTGGCCAAAGAGACCTTTAAAGTCTAGAGGACATCATAATTCTGACGTCTATTTAAAAGAGAAATCTGAGAAGAATTTCATTTATTTATTTTTGAATAAGGAAGGTTGTGTGGAGCAGGGCAAGGTCAGTGATGCGGGTACCCCATGGAGAGTAACTCTACTTTAGGCACCAATCAGGAGATTCTCTCCAGCTTATGGACTATTGTCCCACTGGTCACATGGATGATATAGACCTTTGGAATGCTTAGCTATGCATACATTTTTTACTCATAATCTTCCTCATCCATCAGAACCAAATAAATCACCAAAAATATTATTTTCTTTTAACTTTGCTAAATTCTATCCAATTCAATCTGCAATGAAGTTGATCTGGCTTTCCCACAACATCCATTAAAAAAATAAACAGAGAAAGAAGATGGCAACAATGATTCATGGGAATTCATGACTCAGAAACTAAAGCTTGACAGAAGGGAGATATTTCTACATGACCTTAACAGTAATGCATAAAAAGTTAGGAATATCCAGAGAAGAAGAAAATGGCCAGTCTTTGCCCAAAGAAAAATTACTGACTGCATGCCTACTTGCTAGAATGCACTTAGAAGTCTAAAATCATACATGTCTGATAAAACATTGATAAAAAGAAAAAGTTGCCCCTGGGAGAGAAGATGGAGCTAGAAGACCCATCTCACTGTGGGGAAAGAAGAGGTCTCTCTGCAGAAGTGGCTCCCTGGCAGCTCTGGAACACCTTTCTGTCCTGATACACTTTAGGTAACCCCTCTAGTAAAGTGATATCAATCTCTGAGTACTGCCAGATGGATATATATCCCTGCCTCCTTAAACACTAGCTTTCTTAGGCTAATGGACTTTACCCACAAAAAACAAACAGCATCTGATGGCTGAAGGAGGCCCAGGAGTACAGAAATCCTCCCAGACTTTACTTTGAAATGGGAACAGAGGTAAAGGTTATCTGCTGAAGTCCTTACTTTGACTCCATGGCATCTGAAAATAGGTTTAGTGGCAGAGATGGAGCAGATGGAGCCAACTGAACATCCAAAAAAAGTTTTTGGGAAAATTAGATCTCCTTCATAATACACCATATGACCAGTATGCCAGTAAAAAAAAAAGTTTAACATATTCAGAGAAGACCATTTTAAGAAGATGCTTTTATGTTGAAATTACCTCAGTGAGGGAAGGTAGAGTAAAAAGCTTACCAAGGAAGAAAGCATTTAGGCAAGTAAAGTGTCTGGATTCGTTTCATAACTGGAGTTCTGAGAATTGTCTATCTGTCTACCTACTTATATCCTTATAAATAGACATAATATGGGAAAGAGTCTTTCCATAGCAGGCCAAGGAAGGGTTTCGTGACTCAAAGTTTATTCAGTTCATGACAATCAAACTACTAAAGTACTAGAACCACAGGATGATAGCTGAATCTTGGAAGACTTTGGTTCCTAAGTGATAAAGGCATTACCTGTGTACATGCTAGTCAATAAATGTTGGAGCTCACTCTATCAAGTAACTCTAGGCTTATGGAAAAAGGCTACATACACCAGTAAGTTCAAGGGCAGTTGTATATTTTCCTTCAGGCTTAGGACTCAGTGGAGGTGCTGGGATGTTAGAAAAATGCCCATAATTTTTACCAGATATGGATGGTCACTCTGCTTTGCACTGTGCTCCTATGTGAAGATAATTCAAGGCTAAATAAAATAGCAAGCCGGCCCAGTACGATACATTCTTACATAAGGAATAGGCCACTTGAACCTTTTTCTTTCTGGCCTTGTGGCAGATTTCACTCACTGCTCTGGATTGTCCTGAAGCTGCTGGCAGGGTTGACTATGGTATAATCAACATTAAAGAGATCTTACAAGTGAGTGGGAAGGGAACTTGTCTCATAATTAGAAAATATATAATGCATGTTTCACATGGAAGCTTATCCCAGAGAAACATAAAATAAAGGAATGAATGAACTCCAAATGTCAAAACTACCAAGTGAAAGCAGGGATGGATATATCATCTGGATTAGTCTATAGAAGTCAGATTTGTTACATTTAAAAACAAGCTTGGAATTTTGGTATATTATTAACAAAGATATTTTTATTTTTTATACTTTTCCCCCTAGTACTTTATGTCTATTCTTATCCTTAGTGGAGGCAGGTGATGGTTATATTTTCAACTCATTCTCAGATACAGCCTGAATCAAACTATGTTATCTGGACAATTCCCATTTATGGATCCATTTCACACTGATTCTTACAGTTCTTTTCCTGAAAATGACCTATGCCATGGTTTAGGGTTTGGAGGAATTAAAATTCTATCAGCAGTCATATGTGAAATATTACTGAATAATAAGATTGCCAATAAGACAGACATTGTATCACATGTGTGTAATCACAGCCCTTGGAAGGCTGAGGCCAGGAGGATTACCAGTTCCAGGCCAACCTCAATGACATAGTGAGAACCAGACTTAAAAACCTAAACCAAACCAAATCAAAACAAAAATTTCCAGTAGATTATTTCTTCACTTAGCTTGAGAAAGCTGAGCCAATAAGCAAGGTATCAACTTAAGAAAGGAAAGACATTTCAGATAATAGAATGGGCTGCCCAGGAGAACAGCAAATTTTTTTTTCTTAAGAGAAAAAAATTAAAGACATTTTCTTTGAAATACAAAAGAACCTAAATATCTCTATAGGAGGCAGGTAGATAGCATAATGTGTGAATCATCCAGGAAAAGAAATTTGCTGAACATATGGGAAAAAATGGCTCCATAAAAACATTACCCTCTCCTATGTCTCTTCATAAGTTGAGCCTTCCTACTCAGCTTTTGAAAGGAATTTGAGAACGAAGGGACAGTCACTGAGTTCACAACTACAACAGTGAGAGGAATGATAGATGGAATCTGACACTCAGCCTTAGCCTAAAAGCCAAGGGAGAGTGGAGGGGGGAGAGGGAGAGTGGAGAGTAAACATTGGTAGAAAAGAAATATAGCCCCAGTGATTGCTGCCATGAAGACAGGCAGGCCCTGTATGGCCATATTTTCCAACTTTACTTTTTGAGAAAGACTAGAATTCTTGGTGTGTACATGCAATCTCCCATTTTTAAACATTGGTGCAATTATTTTCAAAAGACCCTCTGTGAGCCAAACAAAACATGGTGTGGGCTGGATCTGGGCAATGGCCTGCCTGTTCGTGGCTTCTGCTGGGAAGAACAATTCTGTTACAGTGTGGGTGTGAAGGAAATGGGAATATGGTCTTTAAGATCTTGTTGGGAGCCTAATAAATAACACCTTTTGTCATGTATTCTGAACCAACTTAAAACAATAAAGGAACAAACAAATGGAATGGGAAGGGAGGGAATAAATTCTTTCTTACGTGAAGAAAACAAAGTTTGGATAATGGGCAGCTAAACTTCCCAAAATTAGAGATTCTTGCTTCCATGAGGAATCAGGGTCTTGTTTATGTCCAACATCCATCATAAGGTGATATACTCTCTACAGGACAAATTTTCTCTAAGAAGTGAAGCAGAAGGGACACAGCTACTTAGACTTGGTTTCTCCATCAAGATAACCCAAAAGGGTAATTCATTCTCACTAGAGGGGATGTGTGTGAATGAATAGCTTGATAGATTCCAAGGTTTCATAGCCATAGTACTGATGGGGAAAGACAAGAGCCCTTCAATGATTATTTCTAGCCAAAGCCACTTCTGATACACAGTACATCTTTGTGCAAGTTACAAAAAGGCACTCCACCCTGGCAGATGAATTGCAGAAAGGTCTTTTCGTTCTGGCCAATTGAGCCCTAGGCTGGGCCACACAGCTTGGCAAGCAGCAAAAGGGCTAGATTCCAGTCCACACTTGCTTACTCGGCTGGATGCCTAAGTACAAAACCCCACAACTGCTCATAACAGGCCTGCTTCAGACACTAATAATTTCGTCAATTCAATTCCAGAGTCTTCAGTCTCCAAAGTAACCACATCATGAGAGGTACCCACTCACTGTCCACCTCAGACAGTTGGAATTAATATTGGTCCAGGCTGTGTCAGATCTGGAAATGGGTTTGAACCCAGGAAAGGTTGACTGCTTGCCATAGCCTACAGCTTATTATTATTATTATTATTATTATTATTATTATTATTCTCTCAATTTCACAATCATTAACTTAGTACAAATTTTCAAAGAATGAATAGCCATTTTTTTCAGCATGTCAGAATTTAGTGAGGCTATAATCATTTACTCACAATGGTTTTGTTGGTTTTTTTTAGTTAAAGAATATATTAAGAGAGACATTGTTTTAAAAGTTTCCATGTACAACTGTGGCTTGTCCCACATTCTTTGTATTCAAATGTCAGACAGTAATTATTGGTTAGCAGTAAGGTTACTGGATCAGTTGTAAAATGCATTTCAAATGAATATAGAAAGGACTAAAGAAAATATAATTAACAGCTGGTGGAGTTGAGGCAGGCTCCTGTTATTGCAAAAATAATAATAACAATAGCAATAATAATACAAGTTTCACTGGAGATGGGTATATTGCTACACTGCATCATACAATATCTTCATTTTGCAGTTCAACAAAGGGAAAAAAATAGGGCTCTAATTAAACAACACAAAGCAAAAAAAGAGTCAGAAATTCTACTTAGCAAGAGGTGAGGGACATTCCCAAGAAGGGGAAAACAGAAGGAAAAACAGAATAATTAGTTCAAGCTCACCGGTCCACAATATTTCATACCCAAAGAATTGTGTGATCAGCACTGTCTTCAGAGAGTCACAGTAAATTGGCCTCCCATATTTCTTTACACCTTTGCTCAAACCAGGTGCTCTGGGAAGAAAATGGAAGGTTTGTGTTATCTAGTTAGAAGTTTCTTCTTTTCCTTATTGTATTTTCAATAAACAAGATACCCCATCTTTACCCAGCTTTTCTCCAGATATCTTATGCATTGTAAGGAAATAAAGCAAGACCTGGTGGTCTGGTTAGCTTGACAAGGCTAGTACCCATTCATACAATACTTACCAAGTAAATCTAAACAGTTTCAGTGGTAACTACTTGAGTCTGCCTCTCCTATTCTTCTATGAACACAAAGAATGCGCCCAAAGCTATTCATATACATAGTTCAAAATCCTCATGTATTTTCTCTGTAAGATGAGCAAGTAAGAACCCTCACCCCACCTTACCCTTTAGCAACTATTTTAGGAAAGAAATAAAAAAAAATGAACAAACAAATCCACTCCATCTCATAGGCAATTTCATTCATATGACAAAACAAAAAATAAATCAAAGAACAAATATTTATTATCACTTCCACAATGTACAGACAGATATCCTAAATATGGGGCCAGGGGTTTCCCTTTGGAGAGAGTAAGAGCGAGAAGACCCCCTGTTTCCAATTGTGGTTACTCTAATCACAGGCAAAAGGCTATAGCCTCTGGTGTGAGACACAGTTTCCTTCATTTATCTTCCTATCACTCTCCATTTGAGATATATAGGGTACAACATGGTCTCACAGATAAATACCCTTAACATAAGATGCCCACGATGATGAGCTTGCTTTCTCTTCTCCTCTCTCCCCTCACAAAGATAACAAATAGAGGAAGAACACGTGGCACATGGAGAAGTGGAGTTAAAATGTACTGCACGTTACTAATCCTAACATAACATTGGCAGCTTGCACCATCCCCCTGCCAAACCCAAATTAACACACTGCCTCACTGGAAGGCAAAGGCTGTAGCTGTATTTATAGCTCAATTAACAAGTTTCATAACTAAACCTCCAGAAGTCCTAGGCAAACCTGACAAATGTTATGCATCTTAACACCACAGTGACCCTGCCAGAATGCCACCATCTTCTCACGGGGAACAACTCCTGCTATCACCTTGCAAGAACAATGATGATTGGCACTGGCCCATTCAATAAAGGGAAGCTGGCTGGGCAACTCGGTTCTTGTCAGGGCTATGTCTCCTAAGAACTCACAACCAATTCACATACGGTGGATTAAAGCAGGTGCCTCATTCTTCCTTTTGCAAATGATGAAATGACTGCTCGTCCCTGAGAGCCAATGGCTGCAGAGAACAACTGTCATCTTATGACTCAGGACCACTGGGCCTTCAGAGAACAGTGTTACAGAAACAAATATACATCACTTGGAGGTTATTATAGCTTCAGAAGAAGCAGAAAACCAGAAAACCTCTTCATTATATCTTATAAGAAGGTGTTGTTTTTTATGTGTGAGGAAAGAAGGACCTCCAGAAGACTATTACAACAGTGTTTGGGTGCAGGAAAGTATGTTTCACATAGCACTTAACTTGGAGCAAACTGCCTTTGGAGTTTATTCAACAAGAACACAGGTATTCACGTGCCATAGGTCTCACTCCTGCACAGCACTGTTGGCCCTTTGAGTCCACAGAGAAGTACTCTATGACATAATATCCTCCATAGTCCTTAGCCCCCAAGGCAGTGGTTGTAAGAACTCAGCATTCTGGAAAGAGGGAATGAACAAGTGACTATATGATGGGAGTAGTAAAAGCATTCTTAAGTAAACATTACCATTTCTCCATATACTATTGAGACACATAATTAATTCTGTAAGGCTCTAACTTTCATTTTTAAGAAGTAAAAGAAGTTTCAAGCACCTTCCTCACATCTTTATATATCAACCAGAACCATTCCTTAATAACTTCTCGACACTAACTTCCTCCTTTAAAACTACTTATTTAGGTTAAAAAAAATTGGAAAAACACAATTTGCTGAACAGCCAGAACCCTCATACCATTTCTACTGTATGAAACCCTTGGGAAAAGAAGAGGGATGGAGAGAGTCCAGTCAAAAATTAAATCAGAATTTTGTGTATATGTACCACATTTTCCTGACCCATTCATCTACTGAGGGGCATCTGGGTTGGTTCCATATTCTAGCTATGACAAATTGTACTGCGATGAACATTGTTGTGCTGGTGGCTTTACTGTGTTCTTATTTGTGGTCTTTTGGGTAGATGCCCAAAAGTGGGGCTGTTGGTTCATAGGGGAGCTCTATGTTTAGCCTTCTGAGGAATCTCCATACTGCTTTCCAGAGTGGCTGAACCAGTTTACATTCCCACAAACAATGAAGTAGGGTTCCCTTTTGGCCACAACCCCTCCAACATTTGTTATTGTTAGTTTTTTTGATATAGGACATTCTTACTGGGGTGAGATGGAATCTCAATGTTGTTTTGATTTGCATTTCTTTTATGGCCAGTGATATAGATCACTTTTTCATATGTCTCTTGGCCATTCTCATTTCCTCACCAGAGAAGTCTCTTTTTAAGTCTCTATCAGAAAGAATGACATTGCCCCATTTGTAATGAAATGGAAGGACTTGGAAACAATGATACTAAGTGAAGTGAGCCAAACCCAAAGAAACATGGACTCTATGGTCTCCCTCATAGGGAATAATTAGCACAGGTTTAGGCTAGTCACAACAGAGGATCACAAGAGCCCAACAGCTATACCCTTATGAGCACATAAGATGATGCTAAGTGAAATGAACTCCATGTTATGGAAATGACTGTTATATCACTGTTGTAATTACTTTCAACATGTGATGTGAAATCGTAGCTTCTATTATTGATGACCCTCTTGTATCCCCTTCCTGTGGTCTACCAGCACTTTCTCTGCATTTTATCTGAGTAAATTGGAAACCATTTATACTGGTATTAGAACTAGGAAACTGAAAGGGAATACCAAAATCGAGAGACACAGGGTAAAAAGACAAACGACTACAAAAGCAATACTTGCAAAACTGTTTGGTGTAAATCAACTGAACAACTCATGGGGGAAAGGGAAAGGGGGAGGGGGAGGGGAGAATGAGGAAGGAGGTAACAGTACAAGAAATGTATCCAATGCCTAGCGTATGAAATTGTAAACTCTCTGTACATCAGTTTGACAATAAAAGTTAAAAAAATTAAATCAGAACTTGAGGGAAGAGGCAAAAAGGGTACAGTCATGGAGCTCACTGGACATTGATGAAAGGATAAGAGGGGCTGGAGAGAATGAGGCAACATAAGACCCTGTATGAAAGGAAATATACTCATTACCTGACTCATATAATTGTAATCCCGCTGTATAGCACCTCTACAATAAAATAATATAAATTAAGGAAATATAATTTAAAACTTCAATGTATATTCTACAAAATTAAGAAAAGTGAGAGAAGGACTAGGTTAGGAAGAGTAAAGGAGAATGTTGAAAGGGTGACACTGATCAAGACCCACTGCATTCATAAATACCTTTTTGAAGGACACCTTCAGTATAAAACTACTTTAGGAGAATAAAATATTTTTAATTCATTTGGAAAGAGATTTTTTTTCATGGAAAAATATTTTATTTTTTAAAATTTTTATTGTCAAACTGATGTACAGAGAAGTTAGAGTTTCATACATTAGGCATTGGATATATTTCTTGTACTGTTTGATACCTCCTCCCTCATTCCCCCCTCCCCCTCCTCCTTTCCCTCCCCCCTATGAGTTGTTCAGTTGATTTACACCAAACAGTTTTGCAAGTATTGCTTTTGTAGTCGTTTGTCTTTTTTAGCCTGTGTCTCTCGATTTTGGTATTCCCTTTCAGTTTCTTAGTTCTAATACCAGTATACATGGTTTCCAGTGTACTCAGATAAGATAGAGAAATAGTGCAGGTACACCACAGGAAGGGGAAAAAGAGACTTCTCTGATGAGGAAACGATAGTAGCCAAGAGACATATGAAAAAGTGCTCTACATCACTGGCCATAAAAGAAATGCAAATCAAAACAACATTGAGATTCCATCTCACCCCAGTAAGAATGTCCTATATCAATAAAACTAATAGTAACACATGTTGGAGGGGTTGTGGCCAAAAGGGAACCCTACTTCATTGTTTGTGGGAATGTAAACTGGTTCAGCCACTCTGGAAAGCAGTATGGAGATTCCTCAGAAGGCTAAACATAGAGCTCCCCTATGAACCAACAGCCCCACTTTTGGGCATCTACCCAAAAGACCACAAATAAGAACACAGTAAAGCCACCAGCACAACAATGTTCATCGCAGTACAATTTGTCATAGCTGGAATATGGAACCAACCCAGATGCCCCTCAGTAGACGAATGGATCAGGAAAATGTGGTACATAATACACAATGGAATTTTATGCCTCTATCAGAAAGAATGGCATTGCCCCATTTGTTAGGAAATGGAAGGACTTGGAAACAATGATACTAAGTGAAGTGAGCCAGACCCAAAGAAACATGGACTCTATGGTCTCCCTCATTGGGAATAATTAGTACAGGTTTAGGCAAGTCACAGCAGAGGATTACAAGAGCCCAATAGCTCTACCCTTATGAATGCATAAGATGATGCTAAGTGAAATTAACTCCATGTTATAGAAATGATTGTTATATCACTTTTGTAAAAATATTTTTGAAAAAAAAACCCATGACTACTAATACGGAGGAGAAAAAGATAGTTATGAACTATTTGACATATTCAGGTACATGCCACATTGTAAAGACACTAATTACTGATTCAATTGTCTTTTTCTGATTATAAGGAGCTCACTTAGTCGAGAATGATCTTTAAGTGCCTTTCCAATGTTTAAAAACGCTTGTATTTTTCTGCCATCTAGTCATATGTCCATAAAATGACCTACTTCTTTGTTCTCCTATACTTTTAAAAGAATTACCAGAGGAACTATTTTTAATATATCAAACATAATTCCGAGGGGTGGGGATTTAGCGCCTGCCTGGCGAGAGCAAGGCCCCAAGTTTGGTCCTCAGCTCTGGAAAAAAAAACAAAAAACAAACATCAAAAAACCTGAATCTGGCATGAGACAGCTCATGTACTTTTTGAGCTCTGTCCGTGACATTCATTGCTAGGCCTTCAACTCTTAACCACAAGCTCTTCCTCCCATAGATGCAAATAAACCACTTTCTCCGTGCGTGTCTTTGCCCAGTGGGAAAACATTGCACATACAAGTTCAGACAAAGTAAGTTGCTATCACTAAACAGAATGAAGTAAGACCATAAGGGGAATTCTGTCAAGATTCAAGTATCTATTGAATATTTCTGCTTCTCAAATTTAGTTTTTGAATCTTTATAATTGCAAAGTGTCTACTGGCTAAACATAGCCCCAATACATGTTTAGTAGGGTAGGTAATGTGTAGCTATGACTAGAGATGTTTTAATTGGAGTTTAGGTAATACTAATCGATGGGTGATACCCATTGCCATTCATCACCAATCCCTGTGTTTTATACTTCTATATTTTTACTCATTCATGCTTTGTGCTTCTGCCTAACTCGCTCTTTGTCATCTCCCACTGGAATACAAAGCTAAGTCCCACAGTATGTGACTAACAACCATCTGTTTGTTCATTTTTATGTCCAGTACTTAGAAGAGCTCCTGGCTCATTGTAAATACTTTGTCCATATTTGTTCAATGAGTGAGTCTCTAATACCAATTGCTACCTTGACAAACTTCTGGCATACTCCTCAATTTATCCCACCATTATAATCTTGTTCAACAGAAATTTAAGTTCTAGATACTGAACCACCAGGTAACACTCAGTGGATTGCTGAGATGAATAACATAGAGTTCCTTGTTTCAGAAAGCTCACATTTGAAACTCACAAAATCACATACTTGCTTTGATGAAAGTGATATGTTAAAAGTGCCTTGAAAAGATTGATAGGAAGGCAGGGAACATTTGCAGTATGCCTCAGGGGCAGCAGAAGTTCATTACCTAGATAGAGAGGGAGGGAGCATTACACACAGAGCGAGACAAAGCCACGGAGCTGGGAAAGCATACATGTTCAGAGCACAGACTATTTCAGTGGGCAGAAAGCAGTGCATGGAAGGGAAGGGGCTAGAGGAACAATGGGATGGCAGTTACCTGTCCAGGATTGAGACATTCACGGTCAAATTCAGGATTTCAGCTGTCATTCTGCAGGAGTAAGCTACAGAGAAAATGCTAGAAAGAGAAGAATATGATAAAAGTTACTCTGACCTCACCAAAGAGAAGAGTTGTCTTGAGGAGTAACTAAGCATTTGATCTAGGAGCCCAGAAAAGAGATTACAGAAGCCTAACGGAAATCTGGAAAAGTTGTCCATCTCTTGAGAGAAACCTATGAAATGGAAGTTTTCAAGACAGAGAATTAACAAGCAAGGAAGAAGTGAGAAGGGAATAAACTAAGGGCCCCCGAGTGTGCTGCAGTGGAGGAAGAGGAGAAATGGTACTGGTGTTAAGGGAAGGCCTAAAGTCATGAGCAGGCAAGTAGTCCCTACATTGCCAGCCTCATCACCAACTGTGATCCTTTTTTTTTTTTTTAAAGGAAAGTTTGAGAAAAATGGGAGCAATTACAACCAACCTAGTAGACCAATGAATGAGTGTGCTAAAAGGAATCAAAAGCTTGCAGAAGAAGGGAGCATGTATTTATTTGGAAAATTTTGTGATGAGCAGGGAGGGAAATGGGACTATCTGAGGAAAAAGAGGAGAGATGACAGGTCAGAGATAATTTTCAGTGCAGTAAAAGTTTTCTGGGCTGGGGATATGGCCTAGTGGCAAGAGTGCCTGCCTCATATACATGAGGCCCTGGGTTCGATTCCCCAGCACCACATATACAGAAAATGGCCAGAAGTGGCGCTGTGGCTCAAGTGGTAGAGTGCTAGCCTTGAGCAAAAAGAAGCCAGGGACAGTGCTCAGGCCCAGAGTCCAAGCCCCAGGACTAGCCAAAAAAAAAAAAAAAAAAAAAGTTTTCTGAACAATATGACTATGATGAATACATAACCAAATTCAGAGAATATACAACAATAATTTAAGAAACTTGATGAAAATAAATAAATAAGATCACATCTTGTGACAACAAATAAATTTGGAAAAGATGACACTCTCTGAGAAACATACACACATAATGAGAAAAACATACACAAATATACTTACATATAATAATTTTAGGCTGTAACATGGTCTATGAGGAAAATATTTGGGAGAGAAAATATACCTATTGCAAAAATATCCATAGGAAGGACTTAGACTGGTACATAGTTCATAATAACTACTCAATAAGTGTGCATTATTGTCATTACTATGGTATTTACTAGATTCTTTTTATTGTATATTTAACTTCATGATCCTAGCTTACTAATAAGACTTATTTTAAATAAGAAGAGTGGTGAATGCTTAGTGTTTGAGCTCTTATAAGAACTTAGTACAACTCCTTAAACAATATATTTATTCGTTGATTCATTCCTTCCACATATTCAGATTTTGCCAATTATGAGATACCTAGCTACAATGCACAATTACACATCTAGGAAAAGGAAATTGAGGGCTCTAGTTTGGGGCAGTATCAATGATTCATTTTGCCATGCCATAGTTCCTTCTGTCTTTCTGCTATGCAGGTCTCTGTTGAATTCATTCTAGGGCTGGTCGAATCTACAACCTCAAGAGGCTGTAATAGCTATAGGTGTTACATAGATAACAATATGCAAAGAACAGGAGACTATTTCTTTTGTGGAACTTTCCTTTAAAGTGGTAACCTATCTAAAAGACTGTCAACAAACTTATATGACAACTCATTTGTCAGACTTATGCCACAAGCCCACATCTCGCACAATTTCTAGATAGCACTGAAGTATAGGGCTACCAAGCTTGACTTAGAATAACCAGAAGTCTCCCTTGGGAAAAGCAATGAGATTTTCAGAAGCAGCATGATCTACAGAGGACAATGGACCCTGGAATAAAGAGGGTTATACTCAGATGGATAAGGACATAGGGTAGGGCAGAGGAAGTCAAAAGAGAAACAAAGGATATAAAACAAGTATCTAACATGTACACATCAAATTTGCTTTTAGAATTACATCATGAGCAAATAGATGCAATATATATGAAATGAGGAGTTGGTATTAAATGGCTTTAACTTTCAATGAGGAGATATGAAAAAGTGTTACCAAAGTATTTGGAGATGCACCAATCACATTGTCCTGATCAGCTGACCTCAGTCTGATGTCAATTAGATTGACCCAGTATAATTTCCATATGAGAGACAAAGAGATTCTTATCCATGCTCCTAATACTAGAGTATTATTTTAGGTCAGAATTAATAAAGTCTGGTAATAAACACTAATAAATTAGGTTTCCTTCACTGAAAAAGGTATCATCCAAGAAGCTAAGCCTAACAATTAAACAATACCTGTAATAAATTTTTATGGGTACAAAAGATAATCTTAAACCCATTTTCCATACATCTGATAGATATTGCCACATAGCTTTCATGTATTTATGTAAGAGGCCCTGACACAAGTGGTTAAATGGTCTCTCTCCACTGGGGATTGTAGGCTATAGACGTAACACAAAGGATGATTGATGGACAGTACTTGAGCCATTTATGGCAATTGCTTGAAAAATTAGCCTTAAAAGAAATAAGTACTGTTGTAACCCATGGATCCTCCTGTCAAAGAGGTTACTATCTGTTTTTATCTGCGTACAAAATCATTATTCTTCAGAAAACAGGATGCTGGCATGCTTTTTCACTTTTGTACCAGAAATCCATGCCTGTATTTTGCATACATAAGCATTCAACAATTTGTCCAAGAAGACTAATATTAGGACCAAAAATGTAAATATTGCACCTAACACATACATCAAAATAACTCCAATCTCTAAATTCTTTTACCTTAAAAACAAAAGGAACACAATACATAAGGAAACTTTTGTTTTCAGTAACAGCTCTGAGAGGATTCTCAACATTCATTTTAGCTAGTAAAAGCCTAGAAACCTCATAACAAAAAGGAAGTTCCTTTAAATACATTTATTTGTGCTTGAGACCAATATTGTCCCACCAATAGTGTGCTCTACAAATTGACCCAGTGCTCTGAGTCCCCAAATGTTTTATTTTATATGATGGGATGAAAGTTGGAGATGGTGTTAACTCTTAACTTTGCAAGTCCCACTACTGATTTAAACCAGATCTTTAGTGTTATTTTAAAATAGGTTTTGGATTTAATTATTCTAAATGTTTAAAAGAATGCATCCAATTCCCAAACTGTTTATCTCTTTTATGGTAAAATCTCTCCCCCTTTCCCTAGAAATCTGGTTTAATTATTTAATCAGTTTGGCTGAAACTCACAAAGCATTAAATTGTTAGTTGTTACTTAACATTCCTTATAAATTGCATTTATTAATTTCTGGATAGAGACTTGTCCACTGCTACAGTAATTTAAATTAGTACCACATGGTTACCGACCGTTATTGAATGATGATTAAATCTTTGGGGCCCATTCGGTCTTTTAAGATATTTAAATGGTACTAGAGTTAAGCTAACCAAATTTAGGCCCAAGAAGTTACAATTTATCAAAAATGTAATAAACCATGGCCAGAATATTCATCGTAAGCAGCACATAATGTGGTCCATGAAATGACATTTTAGCATCTTTCTCATGTGGCCACAGGGAAGGGTGCTGACACTGCAGACAGCAATGCTCCATTGATATTTAACACTTCCCATCTACCAGGTGCTTGTCAGTACCATGGCTTTTTATATACTCGAGTTGCCCTGATACTCTATCAGTCATTTTGTTATTCCACACAGTGACATATTTCTTTCCCAATGCTTTAATTTCTTAAGCACACAAAATCAACAAAGCATACTCTTCCTGGGATTCTTAGCAAGCAGAAGGAGTTACAGGATGCTGGTGGGCGCTTTAGAATGGCAAAATTTGATGGGAGAAATAGCTCTATGGGGACTATTGACTTTGAACTTTCCTGGGTACAGCTGATGAGCAGAACTTCTGGTGAAGACAAGAGACTATGGCAGGTCACACAGGTGGAGGGGATTGAGGATATCTCAATCTCAGAGCACCTTGTTTGCAACCCAGAGCTTCTTCAACACCTATTCTTATCCCAGGCTCCATTCCACAGGGGAGCTCAACTCTCAGACTTAAAACTTGTTGGATCATTGAAAGGACCTGCTCATTTTTTCCCAGCCAACCAATTGGGGAAATTAAGTAATACAAAATGAAATACTGTTTTGAATATAAATAAATTAAAAGAAAATAGGGTGACAGGCAGGAGCAAGATATGAGGGAAGTCATAAGGACCTCCTACTGGAAAGACTGACTGAAACACTCAGGCAAAATAACAAAATCAACTCATAAAATAATAGATTCATCTTCCTGCAGCTAAAGATAAATATTAAATAATCCTAGGTGCTGCTGGCTGAAAATTAATTTCTGTACAGCAAATAGTCTAGTACGTATATGTGTTTCAATTTCTGTTTGGCAAGGTGCCTATTTTGAGCATCCCGCACAGACCTTTGAAGTACTTGGGTTGCTCTGATAACTCAGATGCTTAAACAAGAATTACTTCCTCAGGGCTCCTGAGCACTGAAAAAAGTCTGTTTTGGGGTCGTCTGGCTCTCAACTAATTCCAGGTATTGAGCCTAAAAACACAACACTTTTGAATACATTAATGATACATTGCCGCTCTTCTGAATCGAATTATGCCAGAAGATAGGAGTGACATTCGCTTATTAGAGGAGTCACAAAGTGCTGAACCACTACAATTTGTGTTCCCCAAATTACAGTCAGGTGCAGATTCCAACATGGGGCAGGTGGGAACAGGGTACACAGCAAGACAAAAAAAAAGTGCTTCTGAAAGAGCCCTCTAATGATTAACTTACAATAGAAAGGAGGAACAAAGAGCAAATAGTACATTGTATTGTAAAGCATGAAACTATTAGAATTCTGCCTACCTACTCTTAGACTATTCCAGCCACAACTTTTTATCCCTGTTGATGTTTTAAGTGCACTGCTTTCATCCTAGTGTTTGGCAAATCATATAAAATGTCCCCAGGAAGACAATTGTGGGTCTATAAATGGGACCATGAAGTGAGATCTCTTACTTTGATATTCTTACCAACACTCCATGCCTCTTTACAGAAGCAACATGCAACCCAGCATCCTGACCAAAATCTAACTTGCACCACTGCGTTCTGTCTCCTCTAAATACCTCCTGGAACTTCATCTGGTCTTCACTCCATGCTGTAAATCATTCTGAGCAGTTGGACACTTGCCCCGAAGGTGGTTGTACTTAAGTGCTGGGCAACATGATTCATGAATATTTTTAACAATCAAGGCCATATGCTCCTCTCCTTGGCACAACACCGAGTAGAATGGAGTTGCTTAAACAACACAGTGTGGCAACTACCACCAGGCACATAGAGAGGACACAGGTTGGATGAGTTCTCCCCCTTATAGAAAGGAAAAGTCCATGATTGTATAACTGAACACTTGGTGATAGAGCATTAAAGAAGATTGACAGAAGGCAGGATTCATTTGGGAACTCTACTTTTTCCATCTTTATTTGTTTGCTTGATTGGTTTTACACATCAGTTAAAAGAAGGGCTCTTTCTGAGGTTACTTTTCAAATTATCATGAGCCCCTTCTCTCTATTCTACTCTCTACCAACATCTGCCCAGGGTTCTGAGGACACAGGAAGGCTGCCTATAAGCCCACAAACTCAGACTCACATAGAGAAAAAAATCGCAATTTTTCTATAGGAAAAATTTCCTATATGCGAAGACATCCACAAACTAGTGTAAAATAGGAGTAACTTTTTTTTTTTTTTTTTTGGCCAGTCCTGGGCCTTGGACTCAGGGCCTGAGCACTGTCCCTGGCTTCTTCCCGCTCAAGGCTAGCACTCTGCCACTTGAGCCACAGCGCCGCTTCTGGCCGTTTTCTGTATATGTGGTGCTGGGGAATCAAACCTAGGGCCTCGTGTATCCGAGGCAGGCACTCTTGCCACTAGGCTATATCCCCAGCCCAGGAGTAACTTTTGTAAACTAGTTTGGCACTCATGGCAGGAAGAGGGACAGAAGAGATGAACACAAGAAAACTGCTTCAAAAAGGATGGAGAGCAAGAGGGAACAGCATGGAAGAGGGAAAGGGTTTAGTGCCTCAAACCTATCATCCTGGATGCTCAGGAGGTTGAGATCTGAGTATTTCTGTTCAAAGCTAACCTGAGAAGGAATGTTTGTGTGACTTATATCTCCAATTAAGAACACAAAGACAGAAGTGGAAATTGTGGCACAAGTTCCAGAGTGCTATCCTACAATGCAAAAAACTAAGGGACATTGCTTAGGTCCTAAGTTCAAACCTCAGTAGCGGCACAGATACAAAAAGGGTGGGGTACAGAAAATGAAGGAAGGGTGCAAAATGAGAAGACTGGGAAATTCCTGAGATGCACCTTCTTATTCTTGACAAGCCCTTATTTCTACCTTTGTGGGGGAGGGGGGGGAGTTTTCTAAATGTTCAACTTTGTTTTATTTTCAAGTAGTCATCTACTTAGAGTTATCCAGCTATCAGTGGCCAATTGAACCTACTTTGCAACTTTTCTAGACATGTCTCCATAAGCTGATATTTATTTCAGAGCTTAGCATTTCTGGGCACTAATGAGAAAGGATCTGGCTGTGAAAGAACCCAATATGGTTCTTGCCCTGCCTAAGATTCCTGTGGTATGGAAACAGCATATGGGGTTAAGAGAAGGGCACTCAGAAGAAGTAAGAGGGAAGCTGAGACTTTCATGATGTAGTGAAACAAATCTAATCACCTTTGAGAGTCTAATTTCACCACATTGTAACTTCAGGTTTTGTTCCCAGCCTTGGCTCACTTCTGACATAAGGATGCAACCAAGAAAACACGGGGAGATAAATATAGTTAGAGATCAGAAAATCTGGTGTGTCACCAACATAGAGAGGCCAAAGAGGCTGCCAATTGCTGTGGGTGAGGTGATGGGGGTTTTGATGTTTCTCTTGAGTTTCTAAATTGTGCCTTCCAATTCCAAAGTCAGTACTGTGTGTGTGTGTGTGTGTGTGTGTGTATGTGTGTGTGTGTATGATAACTCTTGTCCCCTAGTTAAATGCTTTCAGAGGAAGCAGATGCAAATGGCTGTTTATATATTCAAGTAAGTTCTTCCTCTGCCTATGATCTGGTTTTACATGCCCCCTTTGAGCATCTCTACTTGGGGATGTAGTTTCTGAGCACTCAATTACAGTGTTTGTTGGATGGGAATTAAATAGTAATAAAGTCTTTGCTTGACATTTGTAGATTATGGTAAATCAAAAATTGCCAACTCTACGTGGCTCAGAGGTTTGCTATAAAATGCCAAGAACAGCAAGGAATTAATTTGATCTCACACCTTCAGTTAAGGGTGATTATTTATGACTACCTTTGGCATTATTTCCATGATGTACAATTCTTTGAGATGTAAAAAAATACACAGAGTCATCCAAGTTTTTAGACTATCTCATGTCAAATATTGACAGGGTTGGAGGAAAATGAGTATGTACCCTTATGTACAAAATACCTGAGGGCTGGATTGTTCACTTTTGTTGAGATAAGTCAGTGTCTCTTACACATGGGTCTAATTATTTTTCCCATTTGCTTTTATGTGCATTTTCACTCTTGTTATGCTAGGGTATTATTATCATTATCATTATTATTATTATTCCCAGAAAAAAGGAAAAGATTCAATACAGGCAAAGAATGAATACTATAAAAATCGTCTGTAATAATGTGTTCAGTGGGAACCATGGTCATTGCAGGCTAAAGTTGCACACCTATTCATTCTTTTGTCATGGTTGTGTTTTTACTATTTCAGATTTAGTACTTTTTCTAATATATTATATGTTACCTCCTATGTATTTAAGCTGTACTTAAAAGCATGCTAAGAACTGGTAATTCTTTAATGGTTGTTCACTTACAAGCGATTGTGGGTCATTACACAATCATTTAAAGGACATTAATGAGAACCATTTAATGGTTTTAGTAGAATATCATTGTAAGGGACAGGGGAAAAGTTACTGGCTATAAATTTTTATGACCATTTCTTACAAAATGTATTACTTTAAAGATTTATGTATGTAACAATGAGTACAATAAAAGCCATGCTAAAAATAATTTGAAATCAAAGTAATGCACATAGATAAGTCTCTGCTGTCCTGCAATTGGGTAGCCAATTTTGAAAAAATTATCTTTCCTTTCTCCTTCCTTCCTCCCTTCCTCCCTGCCTTCCTCTGTTTCTTCTATTCACTTTCTTTTCTGCCTCCCACACTTCTTTCTCTTTCCATTTTTCCTTTTTAAAGGATGCTTTTAGTTATGAACAATACATTTTAATAAAAACATTAACAGACTGAAGTCTATACCTATTGATGGGGAAGAGGATCTACAATTATAGCAGGGCAGTATTGCATAGAAATTCCCCGACATACAGTGAACTTTTGTATATAAAGTCTTTCCCTCAATATATCATTATTTGAAACTATCCCTTCTTATATAGCATAGGACTGAAATAGAAAATTCAATACTTTCTAGGACATCATTCCCTAAGGTAGGACAGGGGAGTAAAAAGGAAAAGAAACTAAACCAGGTGGCATACCTGGGAACATGCCTAAAATACATACAAAGAAGGGACACATGCTTACCCAAAGGAACACCATACATCTTTCTCCATGCAGCTTGCCTTGTGGAAAAGAAATGGGTATTTGAGAAGATCCTGGTATTAAGGGAATAACCTTATTAAATAGCTTTAATAACACAACAGTCTTCACATAATGCCTGGTTTTTGTCCACTTGTGATTCTCATGGAATACATAATGAGTGAGACAATGCCCCTCTCCCAGTGTTCTTGCAAAAACAGGAGGATATGTCTAATTAAAAAGGTAGAGTTAGTGCAGCACATGAAAGGAACAGAACCGTATCTCTAGAAACACTGAAATTTTACTGTTTGCATTAAGTAATGCTTGTATTTCTCTCTGTCCAAGCCCAGTACCTATTACCAATAAGATGAAGATTTAAGATAACTTGGTCGGAAAGATGGTGAATTACAACTTTTAATTAAAATGTAGAAAATAGTTGCTTTAAAATAAACATGATGATAATTTTTACAATCATTAAATTTTATGGTGAGAACAACAAAAGCACCCTGAATGTTTTAGAATATGATATTACAAAAGCAGGTAAAGGGGATTTTTAGGAAGTTATGGATGTCCCAACAATACTAACAGTGCAGTTGCTACTCTCCATTTCTAGTCCCCTGGAAACCCAGGCTACAGAATGCAGCCCACATATTTGGATCCAGAATGATATTTCTTCTTGCTTGTATTCAGCTCAATCTGTGGATGACCAGGATGGTGAAATGGTAAGGCAAGTTTGGGGTTGACATGGCATTTTTACACCAAAGAGCAATTCAATAATGTTCATTGATTACAAGGAGGAGAAGAGCTCATTTCTTAATGTCACCTATAAATCTTGATGAGAAAGAGGATTTTCTTTAACAAACCTGATGTAAAGTTTAAACATTATTGATGCTATGCTGTGGACCGAATGTAGCAACATGATTGAAAGAATGTGTGTGTGTATGTGAGAGAGCATGGACACACTGATTCCTCTCACCACAATTAATCCATCTTCATGCAGTCCTGACTTCACACAACTCTTCCCCTATAGGAATTGCCTATTTCCATAAGCCTTCTCTCCCTTAATGTTTGTGTAGTATCCACTTCATTGAACTCACTTCAATTCCTGCCAGGAAAGGTCCTAAGTTTTCTCTGTCCACACAGTCTCCAACCCATTTCCTCAAGGGAGCCTTCCTTGGCCACATTAGCCTAAGGCCTTACTTAAAAAAATCTAAATAAGCCAGGTGTTGGTAGGTACTTCCTATAATCCTACCTGCTGAAGGATTGCGGTTTGAAGACAGCTTGGGCAGGGGAGTCTGCAAGACTCTTATCTCTAATTAACCACTTAAAAGCTGGAAGTGGAGCTGTAGCTCAAGTGTTAAAATGCTAGACTTGAGCAAAAAAGCCCAGGGATAGCATCTAAGCCTTGAGTTAAAGCTCCAGGACTGGCACCAAAAAAAAAAAAAAAAAAAAAGAAAGAAAGAAAAAAATCTGAACCTGCCACTATGTATTTAGGCAAATTATAGTAAGAGCCACTAGGAAGGCAGAATTATTCATTTTCTGGAAATGTTGGTACTCTTTTGGGTCAACTGTCTTTTTCATCTCTGAAACAGGTAAATAATTATGCCTACTTTGTAAGGTGGTTGTGATAATTATATAAAACATATCTGATGTCATACTGAGTGATAGCTTTCCTTCTATATCTGTTTCTTGCGCATTGACTTAAGAGAATTTTTTTCTTTAAAAAATAATCTTTAGAAAGGTGTTGAAGCCAATCAGAGGTTATAATTTGTTTTTACTTAAAATTTTGTGATTTTAACTTTTCATTTTGGGAGCTTTCATTCTCCATCTTCTCTCCAAATTAATCTACAATTTCCTCAAAGGGGGAATTGAAGCATTCCTCCAGCATAGTTCTATATACAGCCTGGATCAATAAATAGTTATTAGAAGAATGATTACTAGTTCCTTCTCTAATGTTTGGCAGAATTATCAACTGGCATCTTTCTGTATAGTGTCTGTTTTCAAGGGATTTCTTATCATGTCAGCTGAACAGCAGCATTGGGTACTGTAGTTCCAACAAGGCTAAGACTATACAATCCAATATGACTATACTATACAATGTGAGTGGATTTAGTTTTACAGAGAAATATTCTGTATCTATGGATGGCATCTCCATACATGGAAAAAGTAAGTAGTACCAGGGACCCCTAGGATGCTCTTGGTAAATATGTGGTCAGAATCAACACATACAAGGAAAATGAAAAGTTCAATCTCACACTCTCAAAAGCCATGATGTCTTGAGGGTGGAAGGCCAGAGCATTTTACCACATATCATACAGTTGATGTTTCTTGATTTCAGTGTGGAGGGGTATGGTACATAAAGGCAGAAGACACAGCAGAGTGGTCAAGCGTTGGGGTTCTGTAGCCAGGACGCCTACCTCTGCTTTGTAACCTGACAAAGCCACATGGTTCTATTTCCTGAACAAAAAAAGCAAAGAGGAGAGCAGCCATTCCTGTTTCAGAGCATTGCCATGATGTATAGAGCAGGACCAGGCATCCCCCGCAGAAGGAGGCTTACAAAACCATTAGCTGTTAACATGGCAGGGACTATCCAGGGATTTCTTTGTTTCTCCCATGCAACTCTCTTTCTTTTCATCATGAGCAGAATCCAATCAGTGTGGAGAGGGAAATTTTGACCCTGGTACTGCTTTTCCTCAGCTGTAGGGAATCAGAGGGTAGCAGGGAAGAAACACTTCAGGAGACATCCATTCTCCAAGGCCCTTGTACAATTCTTTGCACTCTTCTGAAAGCAAATTTACAGCAATTTACATCTACTTTTGTGGTATCCTGTGACCAGAAGGGCATCACTTAGTGCCCTTCATCAGCACATCTGGATTTAGAGAACACTAAACTAAAAGCAAAAGAAGAGATGCCAAGGACAGAAAAGGCTTCCCACAAGATAAGGAAAATTAATGAGCTCAAGGAAAAATAGGGGCCACTCCAGTTAGATATCCTCACATCAGAAAAACACAACCCAGCTGAGTAGTTTAAATGCATTATGAAGTCAGAATGGGGAACTCATAACAATATTTACAGAGCTTCAAACCAAAATGTGATTGCTGGCAAGACCTTCAGATATGATAGACCCAACTGGCAAGTAGGGAACATGTTGGTTTTGTGAAGTAGTCATGAGATTGCTACATCCTTAGTAGATGCATAGTCTTAAAATGCTACCTGATTTCAATGTGATTTCTAGAAGGAGAAAGGTAAGCTAAAAATAGAGGCTTCGTTTTAATGAATGTTTACTTGTGCCTTTTGTCTGTCATCCCAAAACAACAACATGTTCTCCCACTTACTGCAACAGCACTACTGTTATAGAGAGTTTGAAGTCACGTGCAATGCCAAGGCACCCCTCCAAGAAGGTAAGCCCAGTATGCCCATCCATCACACACCCTTCGGGCTTGTTTCTACTTAAGGACTTATCATTTTGGTGGGGAGGTAGATCCACAGAACACCAGCCGCATTGAGTTTTATTTGTTCATGCTGTTTCCGATAAACTTTGGGGAACATGCTCAATGCTCAATGACAACAAAATAAAATAAAATTTCCTGGCCCACTCCAGCAGGAAGACATCAACTGTGATTGCAGGAGCACAGAGCTCTAAGACTGTGCCAAATGTCCCAGGCACAGAATGTGACAACATGTCTAATTTCTGAAGATGGGCAATGTATGCAAGCTTATAAACTACTCTGGGTTCTTCTGCAGCTCCTCCCAGTGCTGCCCTTATTAATATGTTATTACTTCTCTTTGTCTTTATGAGTAGCCTCCTCTGGGAAGAGAGGAGTGATCACCTTCTGTCAGGGTAGTTGTTCTTTTGGATCAAAGGATACCATTGAGCCATTGAGCCAGTTTCTCTGAATTGCTCTGTTGCTAAGAAAACCACAGGGGTCTGGGCTTTATGCTGGGGAGGAGGCTCAGCTGGAGATGGGCTCAGGGACCATGCCTCCACCATCCTTCCTTGTCCCTTTGGCCTCATTCCCCACAACCTGGAAGAGAGATCAAAGTTTCCAGAAAATGGCTTTGTCTTCAAATTCATTTTACCATTTCAGAACCCACACTTGTGCTTCAGACTATTAGACTATTAGAGATAAATAATTCCACAAATTGAGGAGAACTTAAAGTACACACACACACACACACACACACACACACACACACACACACACACACCATCAGGACTTACAGAGCCAAAGGATAGAAATGTCCTCAAGCTCTCCAGTGATGAGAAGCATGTTAGAGCATCTACAACAAAGTCTTGGGGAAGGTACCATTGCTGGGACATTAACAAGGGTATTTGGAGAGCTCACATTTCTGTTGGAAGTAGGAAATTAGGGACAATGTTCATTGAAAGCAAAAGAGCAAAGAAGCAGGTTTTAACTTTCATGCTCTAACAGGACAAGAGAGAGTACAAGAAAGCACAAAGACAAAGGCATGTGGCCACCTCCTGCTCCCCAAAGGAAGCGACAAATATCGCGGGATTTGCCGCAGAGGCCCACGGCCAGCATAATCTATTAAATAGCTCAAGCTAGTCAATGTGGAAGAAATTTTTAGACACACATGCCCAACCATATGTGCACGGCCAAGATTTAAAATAGAAAAGTGAGAGACTGTTGGATGACTGAGGATTTTTCCTTTGCCAGGAAGTCCTCCTTAAGGATTTCATAGCTTGCAAAAGAGAATTGCTTGCCAGACAAGCAAAGAAAAAGACACAGAAGATTGGGACCTGCTTCCTTAATGATGAAATGTCATGCTGCTATGTAAATTGACCTGAAGAAAAGAGGCAGGCATGATTAAGATGGCTTTGCAGAAACAAGAGATGTCTTGACATCTCTTCCCTAAACTGCCTTCAATTGTCAAATCTCAAATCCTAGAATCTGATGGTGGTTGCATTGCACAGTGAGGGAACACCTCAGACACAGGATTCTGAATGAGAAATTATACTACATAAGCCCAATGAATAAGGAGCACATTTTCTGTATTGTCAATTTTCTGTATGTGTGGCAGACAAAAGAGTAGCCCCTTTAGACTGTGGAGTGTATCTTACGTATGTGGAATTAAATTGTGACAAGGTAAGATGTATTCCTTTAGCCATGTAAGAATGAGATTTTTGTATTTTCTTCCTATGAGATGGGTGAGTTTTTTAGAAAATTTTAGTACTAAGTACCCATCTTGGAAAGCTTTGGTTATAGTTCATCTTTTTCCTTTCCCTCCAATCTCTCCCCACCCCCAGGTCTTTTCTAGGCACATAGTAAAGAATTTAAATGATACATCATCCTATAACATGGCAAGAAACTCTAATTTCACCTATGGTGGCCAATGTTTGGGTATTAGAATTACTCACTATCCAAAGCTGAAGATAATCTTGGTACTTTTTAGAAAAGGAGGTTTGAATACAGCATAAAAATAAAGCTAGCCCCTCACATTTTGGAAGCTTTGATACTTTAGGGCTCCAGCTCTTGGGGTCATTTACTGTAATTTATATGTTTCAGTAGAATTAAAATCCTATCTTCTAGAAGTTCCCATAACTCAAGAAGCTTCCTACTAAATTGTGCCATCAATTTTCAATTCACCCAGATTCCTATAATTTTATGACCAGAGGGGGCTTTAGACTTTGATTTAATCAAATTCTGTCATTTTACAGAAGAGAAAGGTGAGGCTCTGAAATGTTAAGTGAGCTGTAATATTACGATGTGACTCGGTAGGCAAGTTAGAATGAGCTTTCAGGTCCTTTAGCTTCTGTTCTAGTGTAGTACTACAACAGACTTCAGTGCTGGTCTTCATTGATCTCTCTGTCAAAAATCAGTCCAATCTCGGTCTATGAAAGCAAGTGTGATGTCTGATGATCCACTTAGTTTCAGAGATGGGGGATAGGAGAATCCTCAACAGAAATAAACTGGGGAGATATATTGCCATTGATTTAAAAACAACAACAACAAGAACTAATTCTGATCTTGATTGAGTTATGTTGTCATAAATATGTTATTAATCTATGCCAGAAACAAACCAGTATTATGAAGAAAATGTTAATATGATTAAACATCAGTCCACACATAGCACAGCACCTGGTGCATATGTGTCTATCTTAAGTGTCTCCACACAGTAAGAAGAAATTCCTGAAATGATTTTCCTCACTGGGACCCACCCAAATAATCAACATGCATGAAAACTTTCATGCATGTACCTTCTATAGAAAGCATCAACTCAGTGGTAAAAACTGATGAGCTTCATTTACATCCTAGGGATAGAAGGCAGAGCTCACTTACTTGCTGCCCTAGAGATACAGAAACCTGAATCCGTAATAGAAGCAGACTTTCTGCCACAACTTCCCAGAGCAATCTACCACAGTCTGATATCCATTGCCATCTCTAGCCCATCAGTTCTTGACACTGTGATTTTGTTTTTTCTTGTCACTTCAAGTACTCGAAGCGCCACGAAGGCTTTGTATCCCTAAAAACTTGGATTTTTCACTGTTGAGCAATCTCTTAACCAAGCCATGCAAATTGGCTTTCTATCCTCTTTTGTTCCTTTCCATTTTTGCAAATTGTTCAGAATAAGCAACAGAAACAGGAAATGCAGAGACTTAGGGGGTTCCCATTCTGACATCTTAACTAAATGCACAACTTTGCCAATGTCATTTGATCTACCTGAGCATCAGTTTCCTCATCTCCTAGAAGAAAAATCTTGGTCTATAGAGATGTATGGGCCAAGAGGTTTCTTGAATTTTTAACATATGAAGGGGCCTTCTTACAGCACAGAACTAATGCCAAACCGAGAACATCAGAGATTACGAAGTCCTTGGTATATATATAGTTTAAATTGTCATAATTACAGCATCTACCACAGCCTGATCCCCCCAAATAAATAATCAGCACCTGTCAGGAGAAAGCATCTCAGTATTATTTGTTGCCCTACATGTTTCTGTGAAAGACTAATGTCAAGTACTAGTGATGGTACTTGAATTACTGTATGCACTCAAATAATTACCATATGTAATTTGCAAATGTGCAACAGCATGTACATAGTAACGATGGGATAACAATATAGTTGATAACAATTTAGGGTTTTTTAATACTTATTTTAGGTTTGCATGAGATTATTTACTTAAGTTTCAAAATGTTTCATAAACATGGGTTCATTCATTGTCAGAATACCAACGAGGCAAGACATATCTAGGGACAGAGAAAAGGAGGGAGGGAAAAAGAAGCATATGTCTACCCTTTGGAAGTGGGCAATGCAGGCACTGACAAAAGTATTGATTTCCCCTGGGTGACACAAAGCCAGGAACAGGCCTGGCAACATGGACCCAGTTTCTGGGTACATAGCCTGCTGCTTAAGAACACAGCCTTCCCCAGCTCTCCAATTTACAGAACCAAGTTTATGACATGGCATTACCCAGGCACTTTAGGGTGTCAATTTCCTTTACAATTTTATAAAATATCATTTGGAAGGAGGATGAAATTTATGCCTGTACACTAAGAGCTCTCCTGTCTGCCCACCCTCTTGGGATAAGACTTTGTTTCACCTGAACAGCGTTGCAAAATATGAGGCACACTGTGCTGTGAAAGCCGCGGGTTTTGTTTTTAATTTAAAGAACAGCTCTGATTTGGCTACATGTTTTAAGCAGGCACTGTATAATACAAATCCACTGAATTCACTCAGACGGGAACAAGTTATGCCATCCTAATACGGTCTAGAATCCAGATGTATAGTTACTGTTTTCTTTATCTTTCTTCTCCCCTACCCCTCACCTCTTGCTGCACAAAATTAGTTCCTCAGATACTGAGCTTCTAAAGGCTCATTGTCTTGCAAATATTCAGGTGCCTCACAATGATCTAACAATAATAAACCTCCACTGCTTTAGCAAAACAGAAAAAAGTGAAAATACATATACGCATATATGCATAAGATGAAATATAGATGTGGAATGAGAGAATGAACTCACAAACACAAATAAAGAGAAAGCAGAGAGCCAGGAAGATAGTTTCCCTTCCAATCATGTGAACTAAAAAACAGAATGGAGGCTCATTAAAGTAGTTTACTAGGACTCCAATTTGTTCGGTGATTAAGAGGTATCGGTTGAAGGAGATTGGTGAGGGAGATCAATATACTTGTCTTCATTCTTAATTCTTCTTTAATGTCTCTGTCTCTATAAGGCAGCTGAATCAGAGCTGTAGGGAAAATCTTAATCTACCAGGGGGCTGCACCTTAGGGGAAAAAAAGTGAAAACAAACCCAAAACCACCAATTAATGATGGCCTGAGTTATACTAGATAAATCTTGGTAACACTCAGAGCTCTTTGTCTTTAAGCTTCCAACTTCCATTCTGGCATTGTCTTGTTTCTGATCACTAGACATAACAAGAATGTAGCGTTTGTTGGAGTCTTGGAGAACCCATCCAATCCTTGATCTTTCAATAAAACAATGATGTAAAGCATCTAACACTACCTTCAGGCATCAAAGTATCCAAGAATGTTAACCCTTCCACTTGCTAATGTTCACTGATAATTCAAGATAGAGAATTCATATCTAATATTCAGTGCTGCCCCCATCTGAGGCTTAAAGTAACAGAATCTACTACTGCCTCACTCCAGGTTTCCCAGGTATAATCTCTCTGGCAATGGTTCTTATCCAGGGTGATTCTACTTTCTAGGGAACATATACAACACCAGGAGACAGTTGATTGTCAGAAATAGAAGAATGAATAATATGTACAGAATAGAGGTGAGGGATACTACTAAACAAAATACAGAGGACATTTCCAGCCTGAAATGTGAAGAAAGTTGAGACAGTGTATGTTATATCACAGTTGTAACTACTTTCAACATCCCATGTGTATCTGTAGTTTCTACTATTGATGATGTTCGTGTATCACCTTCTTGTGATTTTATCTACACTATCTCTGTAATCTTATCTGAGTATATGGGAAACAGTGTGTACTGGTATTAGAATTAGGAAATTCAAATGGAATACAAAAATTGAGAGACAAAGGGTAAAATAAGAGAAACAACAACAAAAGCAACACTTGCAAAACTGTTTGGTGTAAGTGAACTGAACACCACAGGGGGGAAGGGGGAGGGGGGAGGGGGGTATGAGGGACAAGGTAACAAATAGTACAAGAAATGTATCCAATGCCTAACGTATGAAACTGTAACCTCTCTGTACATCAGTTTTATAATAAAAACTTAAAAAAAATACAGAGGACATTTCCAGCCTGAAATGTGAAGAAAGTTGAGACAGTGTATATTGATACCTTGATACTTTCACTCTAACAACAGATGACACAGTACACAGAAATAGGGATGCTTGGATTGGAATGTCTTGAACAGTCAGAAAGTTAGTAATGGTTCCAGTTTCACAAAGGATGTGTAACATGGAACACTTCTCAAAAAAAAAAGTTGTGAGTACGTGACTGGAGAGAAATAAGTGAAACTTGGTGGCAGAAAAAGTTCATTACAACAAAATTTCTTTGTGCAGATATTTTGAGATGTTTTTATGCCATAAACTGCTATTGTTCATGAAAACCTCTTCCTTCTGCTTTCACACAGGATGTATTCCCCATCCAATTTGATGGTCACATTATAGAATTCTAGCCATGAATTCTGTCCACAGGATTCAGATGTGGAATTGCTACCCATCCTAGGCATAGCCTATAACAACTTATACCATGTTCTCCATCCTATCTCCTTCTCTAATCCATGGACAAAGACACTAAGATTTCAGCCAAAGGATCTGGATGGAAAAAAAAGAGAGAGTGGCTCCACAGGTGCAAACAACTTGGATCCTATAGGACCATGCTGAAAATAACTTGTTACCAGCAACATCTGCATGGGACTTTGTGGAAATAAGAAATAAATCACTAAGAGTGATTGTTTCAATATATAACATTCCATAAATAGATATAACATATATATTACCTAACATAGATATGACATTTATATATTATTTCAATTACAAATTGTAATTCCAGTGTAAACCATTAAAATTTTGAATTGATGTGAAAAATATACTACTTTTCCATTTCCCAAGTTCTCTAATATATGACCAATTCCAAGCATGAAGCTTTGGTGTTGGTGGGATATTATTTTGTTGTTGATTTTTGTCTTTTTTTCCCCCCAGGAATGGAGCTTGAATTCAGGGCCTTAGTTTTTATGCTCAAGGCTGGCACTACCACTTGAGCCACAACTCCACTTCCAGCTTTTTGGTGGGTAATTGAAAATAGGAGTCTCATGGACTTTTCTGCATGCGCTATAAACTGTGATCCTCACATCTTACCTTCCTGAGTAAGCAGGATTACAGGCATGAGCAACGAGTATTTAGCTCAAGGAAGTGACTTTTTTGAAAAGTGATTTCTCCTCTATAAACTTCAATACGTGACTCTACCTGATATAGATTTTGGCTTTTGGAAATGAACAAAATGTTATATTTTATAAAATCTTATAA
This sequence comes from Perognathus longimembris pacificus, assembly GCF_023159225.1. Classification (NCBI taxonomy): domain Eukaryota; kingdom Metazoa; phylum Chordata; class Mammalia; order Rodentia; family Heteromyidae; genus Perognathus; species Perognathus longimembris. The sequence goes on from NC_063168.1 coordinate 36,453,543, forward strand.
CTTGATTAAGCATGGCATGATTATGTAGCAAGATCAGTGTACACACTTTCCCCCAAAAGCTCAGCATCAAAAATCTCAAAGGATCTCTCATGAAAAGTAGGATATATATGCAGTTTATGGTGTAATGATACCTTTTATTTTCTTTCCTCTTCCTTTCTTTTCTTTTTCTTTTTCTAGGCTTGAACTCTGGGCTTGAGCGCTGTCCCTGGCTTTTTTTTTTGCTCAAGGATAGCACTCTACTTCTTGAACAACAGCTCCATTTCTGGCTTTTTCTATATATGTGGTGCTGAGGAACCGAACACAGGGCTTCATGCATGCAAGGCAAGCACTTTACCACTAGGCCATATTTCCTAGCCTGATACTTTTTCTTCCACAGTGTAATTCAGCCATTTTTGCCAGCCCTGCTACCCAGGAGTGGAAAAAAGTGCTTTCATAGTTTTATCACTAAGGGAATAGAAGTTGATACAGAATCAGTGAGGAAAGGAATTCAGAGGAGACTTAGATCATAGATTATTTTTTGTGAAGATTGCAGAAAAACTTTGTATATTCTCAAAACAATCTGAAAAATGGAGCCCACCTGTGGGTTCTGAGGAACTTCATGCCCAGTCCTGTTATTCACATAGTATTGTGCCTTTTGATTTTCTCATGAGACATAATACTTACTGGGGACAGAAGCTATTCCTGATCTTCTCGGTAACAAGAAAGGCTTTAATCACCCATGATTTCTGCTACAGAAATAAAGTGAAAGGACCATGTGTGGACAGAGGAAAAAGCAAACCAATGCTTGGCAACTTCAATCTCTGGAAGAATTTTGAAGTCATAACATACAGGAATATGAACTTGCCATCTGATGATCGATGCCTAAAACACACTTAGGGATTCAGTATCATCCATCATAATTTAAGTTTCTACTCCTTTCAAAAGGTAAAAACCCCAAGGGTACAACATAGTTTGTGCAGAGTGATAGGAAAGAAATCACACAGGAGAATGTTTCAAGGAAATCTGGGATCTGATTCTGGTTGTACCACAAAATCTAGTCAGTCAAGGACCATAAGTACTATAGAAGTGTAAATGCAATAGCCCCTCCTAGTCAGGAGTGCTTTAGTCAGGACCAGAAGAAAGAACAACCAATTTACTTCATAAGTTTTAGAACGGAGGAGCCTTTGGAGATGAAAATTAAAAAACCCAGCAGCAAGAGTATGTTTTTATGCAAAGTCTTATAAAAAAAAACAGTTCATTGTGGAGAAATGTAATTAGGTAACAAGAGTGTTCATCCAAACATAATAACTGATGAGGAGTTGTGGCAGCCTCTTGGCAGAAAGTCTTTTTGGTGGCTTCTTGTCTCTATTCCTTTCCTGTGGGTATAGGGCAGGATATCCATTCTGTAATAGCCTTATAAATACTTTCAGAGTCAGTGGTTCAGAGAATAACCCTTTTTAGGTTTTATGGCTCGCTTTTTGAGTCAAGGAAGAATGGGGGCAAAAGGATATGGCAAGGTCAAAATCCTTCTTGCTTCTGAAGTCCTTCTGTCCACCTGAACTCAAAATTACCCAGCAAGATGACACATTCTACTCTATGGTGCTGTGTGCTGAGCCATGACTCCATGCTGTAAGATGAGTGCATGAATGAGAAGGAGTATATTTCAAAGACATTCAAAGCAGTAAATTCATATCCTTAAGTCAACCACAAATTCCTTATGAATGTTTAATATATAAAACCACGTAAGAATGGAAGCATTGCTCTGCTTGGGGCAGAAAGTAGTAATTGGAAGCCATTGAAAGACATTCTGTAGAAGAACGATGGAAAACATTGAACAAGCTAAGCTCATTACCAAACATCATGAGCTTGTTTAATCTACAGAGTGAGAAACAACCAAAGGCTAGGGGAAAGAAGTAGAGGAGCATGAAAGAGGACATTGGCAAGGAGGGAATGACATGTTTCATGTCTGTCTGTTCACAATTGAACCTAATGTGGATTTTGTCTATTACTTACAAAAATGATGCTTTGGAATCCTGAAGAAAGATACTACAGAAACTATGGCCCATTAGTAGAGATAGGACAAATAATCATCCTATTAACCAGCTATGGGCTGACCAGGCAACACCATAATAGCTATCTACAAAGTTATCAGACTCAGAAACTTCTGTAGGTAACACAATTTTCACTGCAACCCAAGCTTCTGAACTTGTAGCAGGTTCCCACAGGCTATACATCAGTGGCTTTGGCTCATTCAGGCTCAGTCTCTTACACTCCTTTTGGCTGTAGGCAAAGCAAAGAGTCAGGGAGACCTGGAATTCAATTAAATGCAGATATACCAGAGAGCTGCCTCTTGCCAAGGTCCCTACTTAATGGAGCATTTTACCCTCCTGTAGATGGACATATTTATCAAATTCACTAAAGAAAACATTTTTTAAATTACCTCTTTCCTGAAGCAGGTGATAGGTTTGGAGATCCATACTTAAGAAACAAATCCTTGACTCTAAGTAGATATGACAGAATAGGACATTTCCATTCCAAAGTTTCAACCTGGCTGGAGAAAGAAATTCTTGCTCGAGAAACTCAAATGCACTGATTAAAAGTAAGTGCCACAAACACACATGCCAATATCATCAAGAGCAAGTCAGAACCCACACCAGAGTTAACAGGAGGAGAGTCAGAGTGGCCACTGAAACAAAAGGCCTGGCTGTGAATGCTAGCTCAGCAGGCAGCGCTGCCTTTTCAATAGGATGCCCCCTTTGATGTGTGTTTTTTAACAGCAACTTTCATGTGGTGATGGAAGAAGCTAAGAGCAAGGTGGTAGCATTATGTGAAGACCAATGCTTTCAAATGCCCTTTTGCCCTCCAACTGCACCAGGCAGACAAAGAAGAACCACATAGATGGGAGAAACCTACCTGTTTGTTAAAGAATATCTGTGCTAGCAGAATCTAAAAGGGTGAGAAGGAGCATGATCTTCAACAGCAAAAAAATAAAAATAAAATAAAAAATGATGGAGCCCTTGAGATAGATTGAGCTTCAAGTAATAGTTCACATACACTTTCACTTGGAGCCTACATAAAATTAAAATTGTTTCTGTCCAATTATTCACTTAAAATAAAAATATCCCCAAGTGTGGCAACTTCTTAACACATGTGTTTTTAGGAGTAGCAGAATGAAGCAACAGTAGAAGGAACTGAACCATGAGCCCTCCATAAACCATGTAGGTTCTCAGAAAAGCTGAGTGAAATGGAGACAATACTTAACATATAAGGTACTTGGTATTTTCTAAGTATGTCCTGGATAAAAGCAACTCTGGTTAGGACCAATAAGCAGAGCTTTTTATACTTCTATGTTTGCCTAATGAGTTGGTTTAACAGGAAGGATATAAGTCCTCTCACAGTGGCCAGGTCCTTTGGGGAACTTAAACACCTAATCTGGGTCAGCTAAATCAAACAGAAGGAGGCAGAATGAGGAGGAAAATTAGTTCTCAGCTACACCTCATGGAAGATGTATTGTGTTGGGGCGGAGACAGGTAACTCTCAGGAGCAGAGAGAGGACAGGGTATTTAGGGAAAGATAAATCCATGCAGTGACATGTAGGCTTATGTGTCCACAGAGCCCACACTCCACTTAAAGTCAATGGGTAGTGGTCAAGTATGCTCACCTTAGTTGGCATGAGGAAAGCACAGATAAAGCAAAGCGCCCTCTCCTTCTCTAGGGCAACCAAAGCTGGAAACCATCTATTCTGTGAAAGATGAGAAAGCTGAGAAAGAAGGGAATCTGAGGAGGAGAAAGGTAAGCAAAGAAGAATGATAACATGAGTAAGAAAAGTGGGATAAAGTAGAGGATTCTGCAATATAATAAATTTGCTCATATTCTGCTGCAAAAAATTACGTCAGATTGAGTAATTTATAATAAAAGAAGTTTGTTATACCTTATAGTCCTGGACACTGGAAAGTCTCAGAGCATGGCACAAACAGCTAATAAGGGACCAACTGCTGTGTTATATTAGGGGAGGAGCATTATATGGCAAGAGAGACCCATTGCACAAGTTCAAACCTCCCTCCTTCTTATAAAGTCACTAAGGTCACCATTAGGTCCTATCCTCTTGACCTCGTAAACACCAGCTACTCACCAAACACCCTGCCTTTAAATATCACTCAGATGTGATTTTAGGAATTAAGATTATAGCAGATAAACTTTTGGGGAGGCACAGTGAACCCATAACTAATGGCAGAGATTTGACTCAACATGAGTGGTTGCAGGGTTTTGATTTATTACTTTAAAAAATCAGGAACAATCTGATATGTTAGTATCTGCATCACATCCCTTGAAGCCTAATGGATATATTTTCAAAACAAATAAACGAAAGGACAAGAGGTGCTAACTAAAACCTGAAAATGTATTTTTTAAATATTTTTCAAGTTTTGTGTAATTTTTACTAAGCCACTGTAGATAAACATATATACTGGGTATCTAAAGAGTTTTAGGATGGTTTAGTATGCTCCAATTTTCTTCTGATGACAATAGCAATTGGCCTTTGTGCAGGCATTACCTCATTATTTTACAGAAGTTGCAAACATTCTCACCCTTGAAACACAAACAGCTGGCTCCTGACACTTTTGAATCTACTACTTGGGTTTACCAGTTCTACCGTCTCTGAAAGTATCTGCCCCCTAAAACCCAGACACTGATGTTGTCACACTTCCTTTCCCTTTTGCCCTGGGCAACTTTGATGTCAACTGTGAAACACAGTTCACATTTCATCTTCCTTGATGAGCATCCCTTCTTCTTTTTTTTATTTATTGTCAAAGTGATGTACAGAGAGGTTACAGTTTCATATGTTAGGCATTGGATACATTTCTTGTACTGTTTGTTACCTCCTCCCTCACTCCCCCTCCCCCCTCCCCTTTCCCTCTCCCCCCATGAGTTGTTCAGTTGGTTTACACCAAACAGTTTTGCAAGCACTGCTTTTGTAGTTGTTTGTCTTTTTATCTTGTGTCTCTCTATTTTCATATCCCCTTTCACTTTCCTAGTTTGAATACCAATATACATCCCTTCTGTCTTTAAAAACAATTTTTTTCCCATCTTTCTCAGCACCTCTTTAGAATTGTCTTTTATCCTAGCATGTATCAGGTAGAATCACAACACCCCGTTTAATTGTTCATTCCTGGTCAGTCTGGGAGCATTTGGAGGGCAGGAAGTGGGCATTGCCCATTGTGTTCTAGGCAGGCTGATACATCCTTTCAATGCCTCAAAGTCTCTTGCTGTGGACTGCCAATATTGCTTTCTTCCACCTCATCTCTTTGCTTCTCTGATAAGGGTGGACATATTACCCAAATGGATATGTTCCCAAAGCATGGAATCTATATATGTGGCAGGCTTTCTTCTCTTCTCAGCACATATTTCATAGTCTGTACTCCGACGAGGGTAGTGCTGGGGGGTAAAGAAACCTGATCATTGTCATATCATTGAAATACCTGCATTAGCTTCAAGTAAAGCTATAAAAAAAACTGGGGAGGGGGTTCCTGATTGGTTTGAGTGAGTTCACTTGTGGAGTACATTGCTTTATTTTGAATACATATGTATGTATGAAACAGGAAGTAAGCAGAGACACTAGGAACTATTTTATGGGCATAATATATTACCAGGGTCTACTATATGGAGAATCTTCCACCAAAGAAATAGAAGAATGCAAGGATCAAAGACTTAGGTTCTGCAACCAGTCATGTTGTGTCAAATATCTGCCATTAGTTATGGATTCACTGTGCCTCCCCAAAAGTTTATCTGCTATAATCTTAATTTCTTGGCCTTTGCAGACTGGGCCTTTATGGTTGGCATGGGGAAAGAGACCATAGTTTGATGTGAATGTGAATAGCTAGAAATTCTCCAATGTACTGCAAGGTCGTCAACTTGATTCAAATCCACACAGAGATGCTCACAGCAAATGAATATTCTCTTTCTGGCTAGTGTGGCACAAAAATTCTAAAAGTGTTTACTAGTTTAAAATAGCCAATGCCTTATACACAGATCTTTAGAGAACTAGGCATTTCTAAGTGTCCAGTAGGCTAATCTGCCTGTCCTGGTCTTCTATTCTTTTCATCCTCTTTTTATACCTATCATCTTAGGGAAGTTTACCTTGAAACATGTCGAATGTTCCTTAAGCTATGAACAACAAGGCTTTTCTGTGCAAAGGGCTCGTGTGTCTAAACTTGTCTTAGATCCATCCCTACCATGGCTCCAATAGACACAAAATCTTCATGGAAGCTGGGGGAGGATGTCTACAATAATGCATAATTTTTTGTTACTGTTGTTGCTGTTGGTTTTTCCCCTCTAGAGGACAAAGGGTCCTAACTATCCAAAAGTACATTGCTACTCAGTGTTCATTGTACATTCTAAACCATAGAAGTGCTCTTCTCCCTTCGTGAAGAAGGTAAAAGCAAGGAAGTGGATTAAATGGACAAACAACAGCCTACTTCATATTTGGATATTATATTGTCTTCTGTGAAGTGTTTCTAATGTTCTTGAGGCTTGTGAATAATGAAAAGGGTATCCCCCCATTGAAATCCAAGTAAATACACTGTAATTGGTTTAGAGTGCCTTTAATACTAGTGTTCTCACATTTAAAAACTCTCTTCTCCAAGTTTCAATAACATGTTCTTGAAAGATATACTCTCTAAGTAATTCTTTGTCCTCAGGAAGACACTCCAATCACTTTTCTAAACTGATTCTTTGGCAACCTTCCAAAAACTGATTTAGAAGTTATGCCTCACACACCATGTCTAAGTCGTCTAACCTTGGCACATCCCTGGGTCCCAAGAATAGGGTTGGCAGTTGGGGAGGATAGCTATAAAAAGAGGGAGAGCTGCTTATATCTCTATCTATTTAGCAAAATTTGCTTTCATGAAAATCCTAGAGAGTGGAGAAGAAATTGCCATGATACCTACAAGATGTAGCAACCTGTTAGATCATTTCCTATGCTGCTTCACACACAAAAGAACTTAAGCTCACATGGTGCATTATGGTTTGTGAAAGAAGCATTTTCACATTTATTATATCGTCAGATTCATATAATAATCTTGTAAATACACAGAGTAAATACACAGGGAGTTAGGTCCAATGTTTCCCAGCTAATGAATGACTGAGCCGAGAAAGAAACTCAGTTCCCCTGCTGAGAGTTGGGTTCTCTTCCCATGTACCACTCTGTCTCCTCAGAAGCTTTTTGCTCCAGTCCATCAATTTCCAATCTGCTTCCAATGATGGCTAGATGGCCCAGAGCGCTGGTCATTCCCAGACAAAAAGAAGAGATCGGTCACTGTGAAGAATGCAACGTCCAAGCAGATGTTACGTAGGCATTGGAAAATGATGAAAAATGTCAGTAGGTGAAGAAAAGAAAAGGAAGAAAAGAAAACTCTCTGTTCACAGCTTCCCTGAAGTCTAGTGCAAAAGCACACATCATTTTCACAAATGTTCAATTTCTCTCAAAGCTCTTTGGAGTAAGGGCTTGCTTTGCCTACTGTGAGAAAGGCATCCACCAAGCAGAATTGGACCCTCAGGCATGCACCCAGCTTTCTCTGAAGCCAGCACTGTTTAGAGGGAGCTCTCCCATGCACATCTCCCAAGATAGCTTTACACAGCCTATGAGTATACTTTATTTCCTTTAAAACAAGTAACCTAGAAAATGAAATAACACATATTAGATTAAGTTCTGTCCCATTTGGCTAATTCAGAAGTTAATGGAAGGTCTCTTTCGGTCATTGGTATTGGCAGAGACACATTCAGTAAACTCTCCTGGGAACTTCACACAGGTACAGTAGCAGATCTTACCCATAAATTAAAGATGGCATTTAAAGGCATCATTTTCCTATCTTGGAGGATGTTACGCACATTTCTCTAGACAAAGGTCTTGCTTATCAAACTCCCTAAACAATACAAAAACAGAAGGCTGGGGATGGAAATAAAGGAGAGGAATAATCCAGGGAGAAAGCAACTGTGTGTATGTGGAGCAAGGTGAAGAGGGAGAGGAAGAGAGACAGAGAAAAAGCGAAGAAAGTTTTTAAATGTATGTAAAATGGAAGTGACCACAGTACATTGAGGGAGTGTATGGCAACCAACAATTCATCCATCCAAGCATTCTGCAGTGCTTACTTAGGACCTGGCCTATCTGATTAAGAAGTTAACCTAAAATGATGAACTAAATGATAACTTTCAAACTAGTTTTAACCCTTAAAGAATGAAATGTGATCAGTTCTTTGCTTTAATGCTAATCTCTGAATTCAAGCGAAAATATCCAGAATCAAATCATTTCTTGAAAATACTTTCTAATCATTTTGATGATCTTCTGTTCCACTTGCCTGTCACTTTTATAGCAGTGTGTCCTCTTCGCATAAAGAAGAGAATGGTGAAATGAGTTCCTTGCCTGCTTCCTAAATATATAGTGAGCCTACTCTCCTGAGGGAAAGACTAATCAGAGTGTGAATGTTTCTTTTATAATTTATTTTTATTTATTATTGTATTTCATATTTCTATATCTACATTTACATGTAGGAGTTTGTAGGTTTTTATCGACTTATATAAGTATCTTTTCTGGTTTTGGTACTAAAATCATGCTGCTAACATTAAATTATTTGGGCAATTTTGTATGTATTAGAGCAACTTAAAATTTAGACTTATCCAGGTGCCAGTGGCTCATGCCTATAATTCTAGCTACTCAAGAGGCTGAGATCCTGAGGATCCTGGTTTAAAGCCAGCCTGGGAAGAAAAGTCTATGAACCTCTTATCTCCAATTAACCACCAAAAACCCAGGAAGTACAGTTGTAGTTCCAGTGGTAGAGTGACAGCCTTGAGCAAAAAAGCTAAGGGGCAGTGCCAAGGCTCCAACTTCAGCCTTAGAATAGTACAAGTGTGCGCGCGTGCACACACACACACACGCTTGGTGTGTTTTTTTGTTTTTTTTGAAGTCCCATGATTTGTTTTGAGAGGTAATATTTTAACATCTTGCCCCATTATTAAAAGCTTATTTACTTAGTTACTTATTTCATTTTTGGATGCTGTTATTTCTTTAAACTATCCACAATTGTTTTTCAAATATACACATTTAAAAAATATTTTTATTTTACTAAAGTTTTCAAACTTATTGGGACATAATTGCACAGCTTTTAAAAATCATTCTCCATTTTTAGTTTTGTCACTTCCCTTATTAAATGACAAAATATTTATCAATGAATAAAGCAAAATAAGTAATTTATTATTATATAACATTTAGTACATATATTAGAGTATACATATATTTTATATTACTTACAATACATTTAAAAACAGTTAAAATACATTTTCTTAATATCTATAGATTGGTTAATTACTTGTACCAATTTTAAAATTCTCTTCTTTTCACTCTTGTTTTTTTCATCTTTATTACTTTCTTCCTCATGGATTTAGGTTTGCTTAGTTTTCAATTTCATTACTTGTTTTCGTTTGGTTTTTCATGCTAGTATTGGAGCTTGAACTCAGGATCTGTGTAATGTACCTTAGCTTTTTCATTCAATGCTGGCAATCTACCATTTGAGCCACTGTGTGTGTGTGTGTGTGTGTGTGTGTGTGTGTGTGTGTGTGTGTGTGTGTGCTTAAGTGGACATAAGAGTTTCATGGACTTTTCTGCCCAAGATGGTTTGGAATTACAATCCTCAGATCCCAGTCTCCTGAGTAGCTAGGATTATAGGCATGAGACACCAGCACCACACCAAAATTTCATTTTTTATTCAGTTGTAGGTGATTTTTATCTTCCCAAGGAAATGTAATTTTAAGGCTAGTATTTCACCTCTGAGTATAACTTTGGATGGTTGACTTCCAATGTAACATTCTCACATTTATGTGTTTTTGTTGATATGATGGTGATGCTTTCTATTTCTTTGTTATTTTCTCCTCTTTCTTCTTTCATCCTTTATTCCTTCATTTCATAATACTCACAAGCTCCTCTTCAGTGAACAGAGGATGACAGGTTTTATGGGACTTGTTACCTGTCAGTATTATGTTAAGAAAGAACATCTGTTCTTCCTCGGTTGAAATGAAGTCTTCTGTTTTCCACATCACACCACAGTCACAATCCAATCACTTTTTCCCACCCTGTATTTGGGTATATTGTTAAAAATATCAAGTTAATATAAAACCTTCAAAAAGCTTTTTTAAAAAGCATAAGAGGAATATTAAACACATGTTAAGGAAGAATGGTAATCCGTCAGGGTGTTCCATAGGTCACAAAATAGTTGTTTGGGAACAGAGGGCTGAGAAAGTGAGACAGAGGCTGGTAGAGAGATGATAGCTGGTCAGCAGAGGTGGCTTCAACTACATACTCTCTTTTCTGCCAGCACCTTGTAGGTTTCCTATGTAGGAGGTGAATAACTACCATTTAATAAAAGGATACTAAAATCACTGGAGAGGCAAAACAGCTTGGCCAAAAGTCAGAGCTCTGATTTATGCCCAAGTCTTCAGATCCTCCACATATATCATGGTTGTACACTGCTATGTTCTAACAATCTGCTCCTTCAGGCGAGAGTAGTTTCCTCTGCCAGTGGGCTGACAGTCATCTTGGCTTTTAGTATTTTGAACTCACTATTGTAGACTTCTGAAATGTTCTCCTCACTTTGCTCTAAGTATCTAAGGTTCACATATTCCTCAGGACAGAGGCCAAATCATACTTTCACCTACTGTCTTTGTGTAGAATCTCAGCCTAGTGTCTTTCCTCACTGAACTCAGGCTCACCTAATCTGTTGGTGCTCAGGTGACTTAGGGCTGATTGTAAAATGCTAAAGAACATGTACTCTGGGACTATTGCAAGATATAGCTCTAAATGTGTCATTAGAGTGATATGCTACAAATCTCAGATGTTTTAGTCATTGAAGGGGAACAAGTGAAAATGCTGAAATGTTGAAAGTCAGTCAATTAGAGAGGGAAAATAAGATAATTAGAGAGGGAATCAGTAACTCCAGTCTGTCAACTAAGCCCCTTAAGTAGCCAGGTCAAAGAAAATGTCAGAGGCAAATGTTCTTAGACATTGTCTTCCCTCAAGAAGTTATTTCCAACAATCCATTTGCTGCATCAAAGTCCAATACTTCTACTTGATTCCTTGTCTCACACAAGCATATCACTGTCACAATGAAAGAAGGAAGGGGAGGGGGATAGAAAATACCTTTCCTGAAGGATTAGCTCTAAGTATCTCATGAATTTCCACTAAAAAATTGTAATTTTGAGAATTTAATGGGAATTTTATTAGGATCTGAAATCCTCTTTTGGATCATTTATTTCTCAACTGTACTCTGAACTTTCCAATTTTGTGTATATATTTTAATCGATACTTCCATGTCCATATTATTGAAAGACCTGAATCATCACTCTAGATTTTCCCCATGACACTGTGACAGCCCTCTTATGTTTTTAACATTTCCAAAATGCAAACTTTTGTGATAAATTATACTGTCCTTTCTCAGTGAATTAAAAAGACTTTCCCCCTCATTTTCTAAACGTTACAATGACCACATAAGCAGGACCAAATACATCCACAATTTATATAATAGTTCAAGAGTCTTTCCTGTGCTTGCCTTCCCAGAAATAAATTTGTTTAGAGGAATTTCTGACATCTCTTATCCATATTGTCTCTGCAAAGTTAGTAGTCAAGGAATCTAATTCCCTAGGAAGCGTATTATCTAAAGCTTACAATCAGCACATGTCACTATGTTTAATTTTTTCTAAATTTACCCTCCTCCTCTTTGTCAATACCTATTTTTTAACGTCATTATTGCCTTCCAGCTGTCCAAATTTTCTTGTCATTTTTTCTCTTAAAAACGGACTTAAAGCAGCAGGTCAATATCTCAGCCATCATTAATTTCACGCCCTCCTCTTTTCATTTATTCACTGTTCTTTTTTCCTCATGAAGATGACTTTTTTCTTCAATACATTTACAAAAGACCTTCTTCCTGCATTTAGCTTCTTTAACTAGCAATATCTCATTTCCCACATTCCAAGTCCTTATCTTCTTTTTGCTAACTTTAAGTCCTGCTTTCTTTTTATACAGTTCCTGCCTTTTTGCTCCCAGGGCAATTGTCCTGTTATATACATGGATCTTGAACAGCCATTGGAGATGACGGACTATATCTTTCCTAGAGGCTTAGAGGCAGAGAGCCCTAGAGTTCCTGTGTCCAGTTCTCTTAGTACAGTGTAGACTTTTGTGCTTAATTATACTGTCCTAGACTACTTCACAACTATCTACAAATATGTGAATCTTAATACATCCTTCCATTGTGTCAACTGTATTAGACTTCCACCCAAGGTGTGTTACAATGAGGAATAGTACCTTACAGTGGTCTTATCAATGATCACATTTCTAGGTAGGCAGTGGAGAAAATGAGAAATATTTACTCTATTAGGGTAAGGTCATTTGCATATTGTTAAGTGATTTGCAAGCTGGCAGATCCCAGAACTGTGTTTCTGAGGCTTCCTCACATTTCTTCGTCAATACCAAGTTGTATCTTATTTTAATTTTATATAACATTATCCTTTATTTTCCTCTCTCATGCCTTTCTCTCCCATTAGTGCATAATATATGCTAACTCAATCATAACATTGCCAGGTAGTTTCTATCTTCTGAGTTAATGTTCTTTTTAGCATAATTTATCATCTCCTTTGATTTTTCAGGGCTGGTGACAATGGTGACTCCCCTAATATCTGAATGAAGTCCTTCATAAATATTTTGCTGGGTGATTGATATCTTCTCTAAGTTATTTTCCTCACACCTCTTACCCTCAGCAGATAACAGATGGAATTCCATCTTCAGAAGCAGATGTTGTAGAAAGAGAACTAGCTGCCCAGAAGCACTCTTCCTAGCCCCTGATTTTTCGTTAAATATCTCCAATGTCCCCACAGATCACTTAACCTCCATGGACCTCCATTACCATGCCAGTAGTGTGGAGACAGAAACACCCTCTTGTTAAGGGTACTGAGGACAATCAGAAAAGTCATATCCAGAAACAGTGCTTAGTCTAGAAAAATTTGATACTTGAATTTCTGACTTCTCTCTGCTAACCGATGTTAACTTTTCATAATCAAAGTAAATATAAATTGCTTTGTATTTCAGCCATCTCTCTCTCTATATATGTATATATATTTATTTATATATACATATATATGTATATATATATATACTGACAAAAACACTTCTGGGCAGGTCAGCTATTGTTTGAGAAACCATTCTTGGTGAATTTTCAGACTCTAAACAAAAGCATAATTTTAACTACTCCCACCTCCTTTTCTAACTATGTCTCATTAGCAACCACATTCTCCACATTTATTTCTGCATCAGGAGAAAGTCTGCAGGGAGGGGGTGGGGTGGGCCGTGTTTGATTTTTTACTGAGCTTCATTCATTGAAGTAAGGTGTCAGGGCTGCCCATGGATCTGGAAAGCATTTTGGAAGGCAGAAGCAGACAAATGTAAATCTTTTAAACCCCTACGATAAGCAAACTCTCTTCAGTTCAACATACAAATATAAACACTAAATCAAATCAGATGCTTATACATTTTTTAATCCTATCATAAAACATTTTGTTTTGACAGCTTGATAATGTAAAGTAGAAACACCAACAGCCAAAAGAATCAGCATCACTACCTCCCTTACTACCTGAAAGTCTAGTCTTCCCTGTATATAAATAGAAAAAAATGTATATTTATGTAAAGGGAAACACTGATTTACTAGAACTGATTGCTTCATAGTCTAATTACTTTTCAACTGGCTGTTCCAAATTAAGATGTCATTGATGGCTTTGGTGATATATTTCATTTTAAGCAAATTTATTCTATAATAGAGTACATCATAATGGAAAGCAGAGTTCCTACTCTTCCCTCCTCTTTGTAGCCTGATATCTTGACAAGTAAATTAAATTTAGCAGTTAAAATGCTTCCATTAGTAATTTTATTAAGTTAATTAAAGAATCTCTCTTTCTGAATTTTAACTACCTTCCTTTCAGAACAATGTTGATTTCTTTTCTCTTTTCTTTTTCAGATTTTCTGTATTTAGGGACTGTTATATATTCTACGACCAATCAGTGAGTCTATCAGTACATTCCTGTGGCCAAGGCACTACCATGCAAATTCAGCAAAGAGAAGAAAGAGCTCCAAAAATTTTGAAAGGGATGATCTGCTTCATGTCACAGAAGAACTTGTTTGAACATCTTTTTCTTTTTTTTTTTTTTTTGCCAGTCCTGGGTCTTGGACTCAGGGCCTGAGCACTGTCCCTGGCTTCTTTTTGCTCAAGGCTAGCACTCTGCCACTTGAGCCACAGCGCCACTTCTGGCCATTTTCTGTATATGCGGTGCTGGGGAATCGAACCCAGGGCTTCAAGTATACGAGGCAAGCGCTCTTGCCACTGGGCCATATCCCCAGCCCCTTGCACATCTTTAAAAGAAGGAGGGTGGGCTGGGGATATGGCCTAGTGGCAAGAGTGCCTGCCTCGGATCCACGAGGCCCTAGGTTCGATTCCCCAGCACCACATATACAGAAAACGGCCAGAAGTGGCGCTGTGGCTCAAGCGGCAGAGTGCTAGCCTTGAGCGGGAAGAAGCCAGGGACAGTGCTCAGGCCCTGAGTCCAAGGCCCAGGACTGGCAAAAAAAAAAAAAAGTACCTATTTGCTTTTGAGTGTACATTCTTACAAAATGGCAGAAATACTAAGAAGTGTCTCCATATTGGCAGCAGGGTAAGGACTAAGTAGTTCAAGTTGAGTTTAGCTTCCACTGGGAAGAGAATACTACATCCAACTACTTTCCTTATTCAGTGTATAAGCAGAACACAGTAAGAGACTGAACTTGGCAAAGTACACGTTAAATGAAATCTTGGGCTTTCTCCAGAGAATGGCTTTTTTAAATAACTTGAGTATTTTGTAAAAGTCTTGAGGTGACAAGGAGTTGTCTCATGGCCCATTGCCTGTTTCTTGTGGGAGGTTTTCCTAAACACAGGAATTATAAGTATTATTTTTAGAGCCAGAAAGAAGCAGAGATAAACTTCTTATCCTTAACTTTCAGAGACAAGGAAACCAAAGGGCAGAGATTAACAATGCCACTAACACTAATAATAATAATAATAATAATGACAACACTTATGCCTAATATTTATTGGACTCATCACTGTGAAGCCCAGCATATATTATCTCATTAAAAAGCCCCCTGAGGTAGATTCCTCTAATGCCCCGACTTTATGGATATAAAAACAATATCTATTAAACAATATTTAATAATCTGCTCAAAATCTGTGACTCCCTTAGTCCTGTGTTCATAACTAGTACATATCACTATCTTAGCTTAATGACTGATGGTCCAACAGTTATTTTTATTTCAAATTCATGGCTTTTCTCACTGGAATAGCTTTTGTTCTTTCTTTTCCTTATTTTTCAGTTTGTTTTACAGAAGCCCAAGAAATGAATCTGATTTCTGGTAGGATAGAACAGAGAGCACTAGAAAATAGTTTTCTAGGCCAGAAGAGAAGAGAGGTAGAGACCACTATGTGTGTGCATGTGTGATATGTGTGCATATGTGTGTGTATTTCCCCCTTTTTATGCTGGAAAAATTAAAGTGCCATATATCAAATCCAGATTACATTTGTTTGTTCTAAGGAGCCCACATAAAAATGTATTTTTGTCTCTAATATCGAGATAAATAGGGTTTAAGAGTTTTATTTCCCTTACTTGGTCTCATGTTCTGAAGCATAAGAATTTGCCAAATATCGCCATGTTTTTGTGGATAATGATTCCTTTACTAAGCAATCATTCTCCTCTAAAATGATACTTTTAGAGAGTACTAGAATTTCTGTAATTAATAGGTAAATAGACTGAGAAACAGAGGAGATTGCATCATCTGAAATTTTAGGAAAGTCCTCCATTCCCTGATTTTTTTTTTAACCTGACAAGGAAGGTTACCTTTAGGCTTGAAGAATATTTCCAGTGTATTTACCAGAAAACAAAGGTGTATTCATACAAAATTTACCTCATACTTCTGTCATAATGTTCTTCGGTGAGGATCATTTTTAATGTTGAGTTCAAGTTCAGTAGTGAAATCTGTTTCATGTTTTAAATCGGTTTTCAGCTCCTGGAAGCTCAAACTGATCAGTCCCTGTGAGTGAAAAAGAAAAAAATAACATGATTTAGTTAGGCAATCTGAGTTTATTGGAGATGAGAGAAGATAATTGAATGGGGAGGAACTGGGACAAACAAACATTGTGTCCTCTCCTATAGCCCCAGACATTCTGGCCGAGCTTTCTGCCTGGATAGTGATCAATTAAATGTATAGAATCACAAAAGAGCCATCTGGACCATGAAAGGATGGGGCAAGATTCACATTATTTGTCATATGAAAGGAGGGATGTGTGATTTTTTAAAATGAAATAACCAAAGGAAGATGTACTGTGTTAGATGCAGGAGAAGAAGCAGCCAGCCATGGTTGTGAAAAAAAAAAAAAAAAAAAGATTCGATAAGATTCTTCTTGCTTGTCCTTCACCCTGGAGGTTTCTGAAGAGGCCTGAATATCTGGCTTAAAGTGAGTGATGCTACTTGAAATGAAAAGCAAGGAGATTGCAAATCACTCTTCTGTACAGGCTTGGAATAAGCTATGGCCTGGCTGATGGACAGATTCAGGTATTTAAGTGAGTGTGATTTCCAAGCAACGATTTCTAAACCCTACACTGTCGTTGACCTCCATCACACAATTGGACATGTTCATGAAGGCATAGGCAATAGAATGAAATGCACTAGGGAAAAATAGTGAAGTCATTTCCTAACAGCACAATCATAATACTATGAAATGAAGCCATATTATCCCAATCAGTAGGGAAGTCCAGCCTTACACCCTTCCTCTGCTAATGACCTCAGTCCATTGCAACAGAGAACCTTTCTGATTCCACATGCAACTATTTATTTGGTTGGAAGACCCCGTGTGTGGTCAGAAAAGCTTAGGATTCACTAAATAGGCTGACTACAGGCTTGTCCTTTCTATTTCTTCCTGTTATTTCTCCTTAAAAGCATAGATATCATTGAAGAAGAAACTAACCCAAATCAATTTTGTTTTCTCTGTAATGTGATTGGGCAGAAAGTACAGCACTCAATCAGCAGCCTTTTAAATTAAGAATAATTAACTGGATATAGAAATATATGGTCTACAGTTGTATGTTCAATTAAATAGCTAAAAGCCTTCTGAAAAGGGTAAAACTCAACTGCTCACTAACACTACATAGTATGCTAATATTTACTGCTCTTGCAGTAAGGCTAAGATATTTACTTCTGAGAAAACTAAAAGCAGAATTTCTTTATGTCTAGTAGGCACTCCTAAAAAATTTTACTGTCAATTAAGTCAGATTTGTATTGACCTCTTCCTTGAACCTTGTTAGAGAAAAAGCACAAATACTGATAAACATAAAGACTCCTTCTCATGAACACTAGAGAAATTGCTGTGATCTTTCCCTTTGTTTCCCATCAGGATTGTTTCTTGGGTACTCTTCTACTCCTAGAGTTATAATCTGTAATAAATTATATATGTACAAATGCATATATGTATATATGTGTGTATATAAACACATGCAAATATACATATGTATGTACATTAATGTTCTGAATATATACACATATACACAACACACACACACACACACATTCCCACAGAGCCCAGGAGAGGCTATTTCTATTTGAACCACCGGTTGGAAAACAGTATTAAGAGCTATTAATTAGATCACAGAAATCTTTAATCACTGTTGGCAACCTAATAGTGATATGTTTCACATACTATTTAATTGTACAGCAATTTATATAAACACTTTTTAGAATAGAGGTTATTCTGAGGAAAAGATCATTTTATTCCTCTTTAAAGCCCTATAACATTTGCCATTGATACTTGGTATATTGGTCTTAAATAGTGAAAATAATAAATAACAATGAGGCAGGAAATTAATATTGAAACCTGGACAATGATGACTCTTGGTATAGTCACACTGTATTGAGATCTATCTGCAAGAGTTTTCAGTGAGTATCAGAGAAAACTTGGCTGACAATTCTTGGAGAACACACTGACTGTTTGTTGGATGGAGACAGTTCACCCAGAAAGCAGATTTTGACCCTTCAAGAACTTGAATGTGATGATGAGTTTATGACAGTTCTAAAAGCCAACATACGGTCGGTGGCCAGATTGTGGTTCTGGACTCAGAGACTTCCATT
The DNA here is from genome assembly GCF_023159225.1 of Perognathus longimembris pacificus. Classification (NCBI taxonomy): domain Eukaryota; kingdom Metazoa; phylum Chordata; class Mammalia; order Rodentia; family Heteromyidae; genus Perognathus; species Perognathus longimembris. The sequence goes on from NC_063168.1 coordinate 36,471,756, forward strand.
TGGAAGGCAGACAAGCATTTGAATTATGGGTCTAATGAAAGTGTCAATAGCAATCCTGTTACTGGAGGAGCTGTAAAACCCTGCTTAATGAACTAGGCAGGGACACAGAAACACAATGGTCTAAAATGTACTGTAGGAGAAAATGATAATTAGCCCAGATTTCATGTACAAGATAAAATGCATAGGGATGATATTACCACTGAGCAATATTATAGCCCTTCAGGGGACTGTTTTGTTAACAGGGTTTGGCTCAGCCTTTTTGATCCTCCTTGTATGAATGGAGATACACTGTACAATCATGAGACAGGGAAAGACTGTCAGATGGTGAAATTCCCATATTGCATGATGACAAACATTAATGACAATAAAAAAGGTCCCAGTTCACTTTCATTTGGGGGGGGGGGTTACATACAATGTCTTATTTGCCCACTCCAATAACTCTATAAGTACTTAATATTATCATTTTTAGGTGTCCCATATACTCAAATGAGCAAAATACGGGTATCACCTTAGCTCTTCCACCATAAAGATCAACATCTTTATAAAGCTTGGAATTTATTGGTCAGGGTAGGAAGAAGAGAGAAGACTTTTTTAAATAAAAAAGAAGATAACGGGCTGGGAATACAGCCTAGTGGCAAGAGTGCCTGCCTCATATACATGAAGCTCTGGGTTCGATTCCTCAGCACCACAAATGTAGAAAATGTCCAGAAGTGGCACTGTGGCTCAAGTGGCAGAGTGCTAGCCTTGAGCAAAAAGAAGCCAGGGACAATGCTCAGGCCATGAGTTCAAGGCCCAGGACTGGCCAAAAAAAAAAAAAAAGCAAAAAGAAGATAACATATTGTGTTTTTTATTGTGTTAAATCATAGAGACTATAAATTATAAAGAAATTAAGCATCATCTGAGTCAAAATTGATATTACAGAGAAGACCTTCGTTCATTATATATTTACATCTATAGTCCACATGGGAAGAAAAGGGGATAAACAGTAGAGAGATAAGGGGGAAAGATGTAGAATCTTGAAGGATGAGAGTGATGGTGTTTTTGTTTGCAAATACAGGAATCAAAAATAATTTGTAATACAGACCAGGAAAAGGCAATACATGGAAAATACTTACATTTTTAGCATGTATTGGGACACCCAAAATATGACCATGAGATTGGGGAAAGAGGATGTGTTGCTAAGGTAACACAAAAGCAAATTCTGAGTAAACTAAAACCTCCAAGTACACAAAAAGTCTACTTGTAAATTACTACATTTAATTTCCCGGGTCATGATTGCTTCTCTCCGCAAAGCTGTTGATGACATTCTCAATTAAGAGTTTGCTATAAAAATGAATGAATGAAGTACTTCAAAAGTGCTATGAGATATTAGAGATGTGTTACTTTTAAAAAGTGGTTCTGTTTCCTGTGTTCTGGATAATGCATTTCAAAATGTAGTTTCCAGCCTCACCCATAACCCCATTGTGAAATCAGATTGAATGACTCTCTGCTCTTAGAATGATCGCTCATTCAAATGCATTCAATAAATAAAGCCCAAACACAATGAGGCACTTTTCCTAGAGCATCTCAGAGAGCTGGGGCCTCGTCTCTTACTGGATGAAGCTGAGATTGAAGGAAATAAAACATTCACCCACACTGACTGCAGAACACATAGTGACTTATATTTTACTAAGCTCTTATATGTATGTTATCTCATTTGATCCTCGCAAGGACCCCATAATAAAGATGTTGATTTATTATTACCATTTAAATACAAAATCTGGAACTCAGAGTGGTCAGTGATTTGTGCAAAGTCACACAGTACTACAGAAGTCACTTAGAAATCTTTATCTCTTTTGTCCTACAGGACCCAATGACTCTTAATTACCAAACAATATAATTAGTAGACACATAACCAAAACCAGGCATAAATATTTTATTTTCCTATGTATTTTCCTATGTATGATTCTGTAGATTACGGAGGAATTCATTTTCTATTTTCTTCAGTTTCCTGAATTCTACACTGGACAAAAAAGGTCATTCAAACTTGATTGTTGTTTGGAGTTATGGAAATGCATGCAGGCTAAAATAATATGGGCCAAATGCAGAGTAAAAATATCCATGTAACTCCCAGTGCCACTCTCCCTGCCTCAATTACTTTTTGAAATTTGGCAGGTTATAAATCATAAAAATATATTAAAATGTAAACTCTTGGCCTAAATTCAATTATTATATATCAGAGGGGGTCATAGATAAAGTAGGTTGAGAGCTAGTAAAGCAAGATGCAAAAACGGGGATGGGCAAGCCAGAATTGGCAAGGGATGGGAGGCCTTTGTTTTTTGCTTTAAAAAAAGTTTATGTAAACTATTAGAATTCCTTTAAAAACAGGGATTAAAAATACTTTTTGTGTGTGTGTGTGTGTGTGTGTGTGTGTGTGTGTGTGTGTGCATTCTACCTTCCTCTTGGCTATGTGTCCATCTATGTAGCGCTGACTTAACCAAAAGATGCAGTCTACAACAGAGACCAGGATCCCATATCAAACTGTTGATACTGTCTTCAAAATGCCAATTTACTTGTTCTCCTAAATTAAGGTTTATGTACTTACTAGTGAATATTTGTAAATGACATCAAGTTTCCCCTTCCCCTCAAAAAAAGTCAAATTTCTTTATTTTAGACTGTTCTTTTGTGAGTCATGAGATTGGGGAAGCCATAATTACTTTGGCTGATACTGGAGCCATTGCATGCTTCCATGAGTTCCTAAGAACCAATGCATTTAATCAAACCACCATCCAAACTACCAAAGAGTATTCATTCTTCTCTCTGAAAAGCAATGAGGAGAAGTCACAATTCCAGGGCTAATTTTTTCAGATGATGTGGTGACACTGAACCAAAATTAATTGCCTGCTCACTTTAGGTTATCAGGAAATATATTTCTTGTAATATTTCTTTGAACTTTCAAACTTGATTAAAAAATACTCTTTGTGCTTATGACCAAGACTTCACAACTCATTTTTGTGTTTAAAAAACAAACAAACAAGGGCTGGGGATATGGCCTAGTGGCAAGAGTGCCTGCCTCATATACATGAGGCCCTGGGTTCAATTCCCCAGCACCACATATACAGAAAATGGCCAGAAGTGGCACTGTGACTCAAGTGGCAGAGTGCTAGCCTTGAGCAAAAAGAAGCCAGGGACAGTGCTCAGGCCCTGAGTCCAAGCCCCAGGACTGACCAAAAAAACAAACAAACAAAACATACTTAGGTCTTTAAGACATTTTAACATTATGATCAGTGGCTTCAGGAATGAGGTTTTGTTTAGATAGCACAAGACCTTTGTTGTTGATTGAAACCTGGCTTGATGCCTCTATACATCTAAATAATTAGAAAAAATACATTTAAATGAGAAGCAGATGCTGTTTCCAGATTTCTCATTTCACTGTACAGAATAAATAGAAGCTTTCATCTCTGCGTTTGCTCTCAGAATATGGTGCATACCACATGCATCATTATATAAAGCATAGGGTGTTCCTTTCACCAAGGTAAAGGAAATATGGGACCTCTAGGGTACTCACTCTTCCAAAACACTTTCTGCTCAGAGGAAACTAAACAGGGTTATTAATTCTCCTTTACTCTTTTTTTATGCTTCTATGTCTGGTACTAAGCCAGTGGATCCAAATAGAAGGGAGAAATGCTGGTGCTGAATGCAAGAATGGCAGGACCCAGGTGGTGATTGGTAGCTGGTACTTGGCAACAGACAACAAACATACTGCAAATGCTCAGTGTTGTTCTTATCAGATGCAAAACCAATTAACAAGCAACTTCACCCAGGCACATGAAATAGAGTACAGGACATCACAGAGTACCTTTTAAAAAGACCAGAGGGGAATTTTTCCTGTTTACCTATCATTATATCAACACAGGTACAGAACAATTCTGGCTTTGCTTCTCAGCTATGAAGTTACACACTAGCTTTCTAAGTGTACATAATGAGATGTTTGAAGATGAAACTAAGTAAACAATAGGATAAGGTCTTCCCAACCTCAAAGCAAAGCATGTGTACAGTGCATGGAATCTACAGATTCTATAACACAGCCTTCTGAGATGAGAGCTTCAATGAAGGAGCCAAAGCAACTCCCAAGGACAATAGGGATCAATGAGCAATGATGCCCTAATGCAATTTGTTGAAATGTATTTTTGACATTGAGATTCTTTGTACAACTATCTCCCAATTCTCTGCTACCCATTCATTATTTAAGAATGTGTCTCCTGCTTACTCTTCTCTTCCAAATCTAGCAGTTTCCTACATATAACCGATCAATCGTTCAACATGTATGGATGGAAACTATGAATGAACCTAATTTTAATATTTATTTACTATCCTGAAATCAATCCCATAGCTTATGAATAACATACACACACAAAATGAAAGTTAAAATATAAGCTACCATTCATGAAGTACTTACTAAGTAGTAGGCATGATGATAAGAATTTTAGCTGGGCACTAGTGACTCGTGACATAGTTCAAAGCCAGCTGGGGCAAGAAAGTCCATGAGTCTCTTATCTCTAATAAACCACCAGAAAACTAGAAGTTGAACTGCACTCAAAGTGGTTGAGGGTTAGCCTTGAGCATAAAATCTCAGGGGCAGCACCAAGCCCTGAGTTCAAGCCTTGGACCAATGGGGGGGGGGAGCAGGGAGAATTTTACTTTTACTGTATTAATTTTAAAAGGATCCCAAATAATATAGTATGTAAAAGTATGCATTATTCTGTCTTCTAGCTGCAAAAGTAGAGGTTCAGTTGGGTGAACTAAGTGGCCAAAACACTTTGTCTTGTTCTTAACATGAACAGCATATGCCCACCAGATGTCAAAGATTTTGAAATCTTGGCCTAGTAACATGTGAAAACAACTTAGACCCAATGTGGAAAGGAAGACTAACAGAAGTCTATCAATTTCATTAGCCTTGCAATATCAGGGTCAGGGTTCTACTGCTCCTACATTGAATAAACTGCTCTTAGTATCAGATAAGTGATCCAAATGAACCCTGTAGTCTTTCAACACAGAGAAAGGTTAAAAAGAGTTCAGTTATAAGAAATGTGTTGTTGTGAAATAAACTGAGGTGAAAATCCATCTAGAACTTTGACCCGAGTTGATGTTGAAGTAGTTCTATCTTATCTGTGTAAATACAGATCCTAAAGAAAGTAATACAATGATAGACATGGGAACATACATACTACCACTATGCAGCTGGTTTTGCTGGTACCATTATGAGTGACAGTTGTCATTGTCACCATTGTTATTTTTAAGATGGATGGAGAGCTTGCTGGATACCGAGCTTCATGCTAAGCACTTACTTTACAGACATTTTCTAATTTAATCTTCAAGCAACTTCATGAGGTAAGCATAATTATTATCCTTTTTATACATATGAAAAATATGTTGCCCATAAAGGCAAGTAATAGCTCCATGGCCCAATAGCTAATAAAGGCAGAATAAGACAAAAACGTGGTTCGTCTGGGTTCCAGCTGAGTTCTCACCTACCAGTCTGGGGTGTTATACTGATTTCTATATAATCATTATGTCTGTGGCCCTGTAATTTTGGTTTCATAAAAGGCTTTGCATATGTCATACCTCAATTCTGTTGTCAGTATGAGTTAGGGGATAGTAACTATACAGAGGACTTCATTTTTCTGATGGAGAGATGAGTAAGTGCTAAAATTCAGAAGCATTACTCCTGAGAATCAATGGGTTACATTTACTCAAATTAGGAATATAATTTTTCTAGTTTACTGTATGACAAATAAGAGAAGCTTACCAGGAAAATATATTGCAGCATTGGCTAATGAGGGGCCAGGCCTATACAAAGAATTTAGTATACAATTTCCATTCAATGGCAGTACTGGACATACCTGTTAAGAAATTCTAATTCTATTTGTTAGAGTTTTCCTTATACCTAGATAATGAATAAAATTGGTTATTTCTCTGGCAACATTTTGAACCCACAGCTATTGGGTCTAGATGAAATCTGATCATACAAGGGATTTCCTTTCATGGAATATGATATAAAGGATAAAGATATGTGACCTTTTGAGAACATTTTAAAAATTATATTCTATTTATTAAGTTCATGTCTTAGTCCATGGTTCAGAATGATATTCATTTTGTATGAATAGCTTTTCTTCTCAAGTGATTGTGAAAGAAAATTATTAGTGTAGAAAAATGTTGTATGAAAGGAAAAAAGATTCATTTGGATGTTTAGGGATTGTACATTTTTTAAGGAAGTAGAGGATACAATCATCCCTTTGGAGAGCTGTAAAAATTAGAGGGGAAATATTAAAATTCTCCAAGCCTCCGTTTTCTGATCTTAAAATGAAGGGCTGCATGTAGAATATCTCAAAATGACAATGGAGTCAGAACTCTACGATTCTTTCCACCTGCCTTCCACTGAGCAGTTACATATGCACTTACCCTGCCAGCAATAACATAAGCACTACAGACAACAGCTCAACAAATGCATAGGAAGGAATTTGACAATGTGACCAAATTTTAAATAGCTTTATTTATCTAACATATATAAGAAAGTAACAAGATTTTTCAAGTTGGTATAGAAATGATGATTATCTCAGCCTGTTTTTGGCGTTTCTCATTGTCCTGAAACCTAGGCATCAAGGAAATAGGAGGTAGAAATTCTGTGTATTCACTCCTGATGCTGATAACATCTACATTTGACATTCTAGAATAACAACATCACAAGCAGCAACTAAGATATGCATGTTTCAGAACTGAGAAACTTTTAAAATCCCCTTTTAAGTAATGCGGCCACAGAAGACTCTTAATAATTGATTATAATTGATTTTAACCTTGTCCTAACCTGGGCAAAATGGCAAAGCCAATCGTCTTTGTCCAGATAGGGTATGAGAAAAAAGCCCCCAGTCCACATCTTTAAAAGCTCCAGACATGAGCAGAAGATAAAATATTTAGTCTGCCAAAGCCTTGACCTCCCAATTCTAGCCAGTTTTGAACTTGAATTGATTTCCGACAAGGCATCTGGGAGATGATTACAACAAAATGCACTAAAGCTGGGCAGCCTCTATTTTAACATCCCAGCAGCTTAACCTGTTAATAACAGCAATTGTTTTAGCTACAATACCAATTTCTGTAACCAGCACAAGAAATGGATAACAACAGCACAATCTCCAAGGCAGTGAGGCAGTAGAATAAAAATAAATAAATACCCCATAGCTGGTCACCCAAGAAAATATAGTAGGGGTTTCTTCAGAAACCTCAGTGGGTTTTAGGAATCTAGCCATCATCAGGACACCAATTCTACAGAGCCAGAAGCAGAAAATTTTCAGCAGGAGAAGGTCACATGTGCAGAGACAGACACCGTTAACCAGAGACCCTGGGGTAACATGTGTATTCTGTTTATTGGAGTGAAAGTATCTTGGGTAGGTCACTTCCTACCTTCGTGTCTTATTTGCGAGGTTTGAAATAATGCTGTTTAATCACATTATACTGTGAGCCAGATATGGAAAGGCATAAGAGTTTTATAATTTTCTAGGATCCACATTTCAAAATATTTTGAAAGTCTGCCAAGAGCCCATGGATCATACCTGTAAGCCTAACTATTGAGAAGGCTGAGATCTGATTATTGCAGTTCAAAGTCAGCCCAGAAAGGAAACTCCATGAGAGACTCCTATCTTGAATTAACCACCAAAAAGCTGGAACTAGTTGAGTGCTTGCCCTGAGCAAAAAAGCTCAGGGACAATGCACAGACCTGAGTTTAAGTCTGGTGCGTGCTTGCATGTGTGCGCACGTGCACACACACACATAAACACACACAGACACACACACACACACACACATACACACAGGAAAAATAAATCTTAATATCTTTACTTAATGTAGTAAAACCCAAATAGCATCATTTCAAACTAGGATCAGTACAAAAATTATCAATACAATATTACACTTACTTTTCATTCTAAGTCTTCTACAGAGAGGCATATTTTATACTTCCAGCATGTTTCAGTTCCAATTAGCCATATTCCAAATGCTACGTCATCATAATGGCTCTTGGTTGCCATATTGGACTGTCTGAAAAGTGATCTACTCGGGGAAGTCATTCCTAGTATCTTCCCTAATGAGAAGATGCCATGAGTATTCCAAATGATGTTTGTGCTCTTCATTTTAAATCAGCTACACACGGAAAATGTGGATGCAGTTTGTGGCTGAGAACAGGATAGTAGAGTGATTGAATCTGAAGCTGCAAGTTTGAGTCTGATGCACAGGCATGACCTTTCACCCTATCACTGATCAGTTAGGTATACAAGTTGATCGTGGTGGGTGAATAGGTGTCCAGATTGGGTGGTTGCATAAAATCTCATGATCTCTCACAGCATGCTCTATTAAATGAAGGGATGAATAATAACCTCATTGTTATCTGAACACTATTTATATACTACTCATGTTGCGTAGATGAGCTCATTTAATCATTTCTTGGAGGTGGGAATTATTAACCTTATTGAACAGATGGGATACTGAGCTTCAAAGAAACTAATTAAGCAGCCAAATATCAGACTTCTGGAAAATATGGTGTGTGGATTAGAACCTAGCCTTTTCAGACCCAAAGGCCAGACTCTTGACCACCACATGGTTCTGCTTTTACAAATGACAGAGTTTGCTCCCCTAATGCACCACTGCAAAGCCTTCTCAGAATGGAGACCTAATGAGAAGGAGGTATAGAAAAGCTAAAGAATATCTTTTGGTTATTTAGCTGAGAAAGTCAGATTGATTACAGAAAATTATAACATCCTAACATACATACAACTCTCTTCTATTTTAGTCATAAATAGTTGCAAGAAAAGAAAGAAGAAAGGAAGATGAGAGAAAAAAGAAAGAAGACAGGTGAAGGAAAGGAGGGGAAAAAGTGGGTATTTACCAAGCACTGTAACATTTCAACAGAGCCTCAAGGTTCTGGCCCAAGAATCATAGCACCATTTTCCACCCTTATAAACAGGCTGCACATCCATGACTTAAACTCATATGCCAATATACAAATTACACCTGCTGGCAACTAAATATATCATTCCTCATGAAACATGGAGGACATTTCCTTCTCATACTAAATATGTCCATGATTAGAGACCACTCCTCAAGTGTATAGTCCTGATAACTCCTTCTCACAAGGCATTCAGTGGTAAGCGGAGAAAGTTCAATTATCTAGGCTACATTTGTTGTCAATAATCTAAAAGTATATATCAATTTTTTCACTATTCTTATTTGATTGGAAAGATTACTATACATGGAAACTAGGACTCATAACAATGTTTGGGTTTCATTTCCTGTCACAGTATTTTTTCTGTCTTTACTAATAGTTCAAATGGGAAAGTGGACAGTATATTGTTTCTTTATAAACAATATTCTAGCTGCATTTTCACCTTGAGTTAAAATTAACCTTCCTATAGAGGATTCTGGAAGAAGTCCAATAGTGAATCTATACATGTTCACTGGCACTGGCCACGATAGGCCAATCACCTGTAAATTAACCTCAAAACAACAACTAAGCATCTGTTCATTGTCTCTAGATGTTAGGGGCCCTGATATTATAACTGAAAGGAGACTTGGCCAATCAGATACTAATATTTATTTACAAAGTTAATAGTCTATGTTTATTGAACATTCTACCTGTCAAACCTTGCTTTATGTGGAATATTTATTCCTCAATATGTAGGTCTTATCTCCTTTTCACAGCTGAGGAAATTGAGGAAAACAATGCTTTTAAATTGTAAATAAAAATAATATATTTGTTTCTCATTATTTTCTTATCCAAGTCTTCTAACATATTCCTAAAGTTCCCTCTGCCATGAATACAGTCTTGTTCAAGTTTTAGTCTCTCGTTGTTTCCATCCCTATCACAATTTTCTATTTATTACCACTGGACAACGTTTACCTATTCTACCAGCTATTCATTACTACATCACAAATTACACCACATATTTGTGTGTTACAATGAAAACAATTTTATGAATAGCTTTGAATCATTTTTTAAACTTTTAAAGCTGTAAGTCCATAAGGATAATTTCATTTATCCATTAATCTTTGAGTCAACCACTCAATTGAGCTCTAGAAAATTCTTTTGTTAGTCTTATTTGGGAGATACTCAGATAGCTGTAGTCAATTGGTATTTTGACAAAGGTTGGGTGATCTTAGATGAACTATTTTTCCTGCCTAGAGTTCACTGAGTTAGCTGGGCCATCAAGCTCCTGCTTTCCAACATGCAACTTTGTTCCATGCCAAACAGTTTTACAAACAGTTTTTTGAAACTTTTCAAGATAGCATCCATTAAACAATATTAGTCTTACTATGAAGATTAAATGTTGAAGTATATGCAAGTCATAAAAAATAAAATGAGCATTCATACTTGTACAAAAGGCATTCACTCTGACATACAGAGATACACACAATGCACTCTGATCAGACACATACCCACTATTCTACTGCCTGAACCCTCCTTCCTCCTTTTGGATTTTCAAATGGTATTTAGTAAGCGTCATTATGCTTTTTTGCACATAGCACAATGGTATACAAACATATGTGTATAAATATGTATATATTTATATATATGTTTGTATATAAGTAATGTACTTTGCTAATGCATATCTTCCCATAGCCTTTCCTTTCACCTTTCTCCTTTTTTTGATAACACTTTTAAAGTCTCAGCTTCTGTCATATTACTGGTATCTTTCCATATGTAGTACTAAAATAACCATTTTGGTTATTTTTATAACCTTTGAATGAATTTCCATTTTTAATTTGGTCTCAGGAAGTAATACAATATGTAAAATAATTATTTTTTCTTTATTTTATTTTCACATGGTTGTCCAAGAGGGAATACAATTTGGCATGTCCTTTTGTATGTACAGCACATTCAATTGCCCTCTTCACATTCCCTGTCTCCAGTCAGTTACATCAAGTTCCCACTTTCTTTATTAATATGTACATTGAGTATTAGGACTAAGTTTGTCCAATGCTCCCTTTTCCATTTATTCATTCTCTCCTACTAGGTCTGCACATTCAAAACCCATTTGAACTTCCTAATATTAATTTCTTTGAATTGTTCAAGGAATGTGTTTTATTCCTGTATATACTATAATCAACTTGATCAAAAACAAAGTTACATTGATGTCTTCTATTTTAAAAAGCTGGAGAGAACTACAGAAGGTATGTATTTCTACCACTCAGATCCATAATAAATGACTTGAATATTGTTATTTCTCTTTAAACGTGGATAAAACCACTCAAACCAAAGTAGAAGACTAAATAAGAGAAGAAAATTCAAATTTCCCAATAATCCAAGAATATAACTGATTCTAAATTTGGCCTTCAGTTTGAGCTCAGATGTAAGTGAATAAGTGAATATAAAATTTTATATACCCACTGAAATTTCTTTTTTTTTTTCTTTTTTTTTCTTTTTTTTTTGCCAGTCCTGGGGCTTGGACTCAGGGCCTGAGCACTGTCCCTGGCTTCTTTTTGCTCAAGGCCAGCACTCTGCCACTTGAGCCACAGCGCCACCTCTGGCCTTTTCTATATATGTGATACTGAGGAATCGAACCCAGGGCTTCATATACACGAGGCAAGCGCTCTTGCCACTAGGCCATATTCGCAGACCCTTGAAATAAAATTCTTTTAAGAACACATTTCACAAAGATGGCCACCAGTTTTGTATTTAAATGAAAAACAGTATTTCATTTGAGGGCACAACAATTAAGCTTTTTTTTACAAGACTCTACTGGATGGTGACAACAGCTAATACTGAATGTTTGCCATGGGAACTTTTATTTTCCTGAACCACTAAAATTACAATCAGATATGCTCATCCTCTGTTGAAGTAATGAACAATGGTGCATCTGAAAGAGAAATTGAAAGTGCATCATTTATCTTAGCTTCTTTTCAATTAGGCTGAATAAAGTATAAAGTTGGTTCCAAACTACATCACAGAAACAGGGGGAGTAAATTTATTATACCACTAGAGTGCTAATCTTAGCAGATGGTAGAAAAATATTTTTAGCATGAAATATGCTAAAGCAATAAATCTGAACAAGGTAGATCTTATAAACTAATATCTCCCGGGTGTGAGGTAAAACTCCTGCATGACAACTCAGCATTCTTCCTAAATCTGGTGGATATTGTTAGATCTGGCCTTTGGTGAGAGATGAGGAAAACAACAAAAATGAGGCTCAAATGAGAAAACAACCTACATACCCAGGGTACAGCATTAAGTTTTGTTCTTTTTAAGGAATGGAAACAGTGAAGTGACTGTGCTATGTTTTTAATGATCTTGAATTTTATTTTTGAAATCATGCCTATTCCAGAGTCTTGTCAGTTTTCCCTTTGGGCATTTTCCAACTTGGAAAATTTACAAGACTCTATAAGATCAGTTTTAGAGCTGAGGTGAGCAAACACAGTCACATATTGTTAAAGATCACTCAGTAGTAGGCGAAGCAAGCATCTAACAGAAGAGCATGCAGGTGGAGGGAAGGCACATAAAAACAACTCTGCTCAGGATATTTGAATGGTAGATAGTTCATGGTCCTGTGGGTGTATCAAGCTCATGGCTCAACACTATTCAACTGCTAAGCCCAAGCATATAGAACAGGATGGTCATTCAGAATGGACAGTATGTGATTTTTTTTAAGGCTTCTTCCAAATGGGTGTGGTATACTCTATGCCTGTAATTCTATCTTGTTAGAAGCATACATAGGTGGAGTCAAAGGTTGGATCCAGGCAAAAACTTAAGACCCTGCCCCCAAAAAGAACTAAAAGGGAAAACAAAGAGATAGGGGTGTGGCTCAAGTTGTAAAGTGTTTGCCTAGCAAGAATAAAGACCTGAGTTCAAAACTCTAGTACTACAAAGAAAGGAATAAAGATGAGACAAGAAGACAAAAGGAAAAAGAACTCTTTCTCAGTAAGATAGAAGAGTAAGAGGTAACTGAGAGAAAGCTTTGAAGTGTTACAGAAATCTGTGAGCAAGGTAACTGACCTAAAAATTTCTTATTTTTTTGCCATCTTGTATTTTAGTAATGTTCATATGTAAAAAACACAATGTATTAAAATAGACCAGAGTGGTAGTATATATGCGGTCAAGAGAAAGGATTCATACTCAAATCTGTCACTAATCATCCATATGATTGAGCTCATTACACAAATTTTCTTGGATTTCAATTAATTATGTATAAAATAAAGACTTGTACTCCAGTGTCACTTCCTAAAAATAAATGTGTGAAGAGGAAGGGAGAAATCGGAACCATTAGAACAAGTCATATTTGAGTTGAGTGACAACAATCAGGACCCAGTGACTCAGAAGTCTAGGCATTCCTCTTAATTAATCCTGGCAATGTATCAAATAATTTGATTTATGCCTTGTTCATTCACTTGAATTCAAAGCAAAGTTTAAACTAATAGCATGCCACATGTTGAAGAAATGTAGTCTGAACAAATTATGAGAAAGTATCCTTAGAGTTCTTATCTCCCTCACTGGACTCTGCTCTGTGTCACACTTAGAGATATGGCAAAGCTTCAGGAGTGTTGGAGGTATAGTGGGGAAGTCTCGCATGCTGCTGTCCATGGTTCTAATCATCTTGCCACTTTTACATGGCTGGACAAAGGACCATGAAAATCCTTTCTCTGAGTATTTATTTAATATAAACCTAAGTCGTTGTAGCTGGGCACTGGTGGCTCATGCCTATGATCCTAGATATTCAGGAGGCTTAAATCAGGGGGTTGTGGTTTAAAGCCAGTCTGGGCAAGAGAGTGTGTGAGACTTTTTTTTTTTTCCAGTCAGTGATGAGGCTTGAACTGAGGGCGGAGGGCTTGGCCATACCCTTAAACTTTTTTTTTTTTTTTTCTCAAATTTTTATTTGCAAACTGACGTACAGAGAGGTTACAGTATCATACGTTGGGCATTGGATACATTTCTTGTACTGTTTGTTGCCTTGTCCCTCATGCCCCCCTCCCTCCCCCCCTTTCCCTCCCCCCCGCCCAGTTGTTCAGTTCACTTACACCAAACAGTTTTGCAAGTATTGCTTTTGTAGTTATTTCTCTTTTTTTACCCTGTGTCTCTCGAATTTGGTATTCCCTTTGAATTTCCTACTTCCAATACCAGTAACCACGGTTTCCAATATACTCAGATAAGATTACAGAGATAGTGTAGGTACAAACATAGGAGGGTGATACAAAACATCATCAATAATAGAAACTACACATATACATAGGACGTTGAAAGTAGTTATAACTGTGATATATCACTTGTTTCCATATCATGGAGTTCATTTCACTTAGCATCATCTTATGTGTTCCTAAGGGTATAGCTATTGGGCCTTGTGATGCTCTGCTATGGCTTGCCTAAACCTGTACTAATTATTCCCAATAAGGGAGGCCATAGAGTCCATGTTTCTTTGGGTCTGGCTCACTTCACTTAGTATAACTTTTTCCAAGTCCTTCCATTTCCTTACAAATGGAACAATGTCATTCTTTCTGATAGAGGCATAAAATTCCATTGTGTAAATGTACCACATTTTCCTGATCCATTCATCTATGGAGGGGCATCTGGGTTGGTTCCAGCTTCTCGCTATGACAAATTGTGCTGCGATGAACATTGTTGTGCTGGTGGCATTACTGTGATTTTGTTTGTGGTGTTTTGGATAGATACCCAGCAGTGGGGCTGCTGGGTCATAGGGGAGTTCTATATTGAGCCTTCTGAGGAATCTCCATACTGCTTGCCAGAGTGGCTGAACCAGTTTACATTCCCACCAACAATGAAGTAGGGTTCCCTTTTGGCCACATCCCCTCCAACAATTGTTATTATTAGTTTTCTTGATATATGACATTCTTGCTGGGGTGAGATGGAATCTCAATGTTGTTTTGATTTGCATTTCCTTTATGGCCAGTGATGTAGAGCATTTTTTCATATGTCTATTGGCCATTCTCATTTCCTCATCAGAGAAGTTTCTTTGTAAGTCTTTAGCCCACTTGATGAGGGGGCTGTTGGTTCTTTGCAGTTTTGTTTTGGAAGAAGGTAATTTTTTTAGTTCTGCATATATTTTAGAGATGAGGCCTTTGTCTGTTGAATGTCCGGTAAAGATTTTCTCCCAGTCTGTGGGCTTTCTGTTTATCTTGAGAGCTATGTCCTTTGCCGTGCAGAAGCTCTGGAGTTTGATGCAATCCCATTTGTCCAACCTTTCTTTGATTTGTAGCCTTTCAGGGTCTTTGTTAAGGAAGTTCTGTCCTGTGCCAAGGAGCCCAAGTGTTTCTCCTACTCCTTCCTTTAGTGTCTTCAGGGTGCCTGTTTTGATTTCAAGGTCTTTAATCCATTTGGAATTGATTTTGGTGCAGGGTGATATATAAGGATCTAGTTTTAGTTTGTTGCATGTGTTGAGCCAGTTTTGCCAGCACCACTTGTTAAAGAGGCTATCTTTCTTCCATACTATTGTTTTAGCTCCTTTATCAAAGATTAAGTAGGCATAGTTCTGTGGGTTTAATTCTGGGTCTTCAATTCTGTTCCATTGGTCTTCAGGCCTGTTCCGGTGCCAATACCAAGCTGTTTTTATTACTATAGCTTTATAATACAGCTTGAAGTTGGGTATTGTAATTCCTCCAGCACTGTTCTTTCTGCTTAGGAGTGTTTTTGCTATTCTAGGTCTTTTATTGTTCCATATGAATTTCTGGATTGCTTCCTCTATTTCATTAAAGAATGGTGTTGGGATATTAATGGGTATTGCATTGAATTTGTAGATAGCCTTTGGCAATATTGCCATTTTGATTATATTAATCCTCCCAATCCAGGAGCATGGGAGGTTTTTCCATTTTCTTAGTTCTGACTTAATTTCATTTTTCAAGCTTTTAAAGTTCTCTTCAAAGAGGTCTTTCACTTCTTTGGTTAAGGTTATTCCTAGGTATTTTATGTTTTTGGGGCCTTTCTCTATGCTAACAACCCGAAGACCCTTAAACTTTTTTTAAACTCTTTTTTTCCCCTCAAGTCTAGAACTCTACTACTGTCAACTACAGCATCCCTTCTGGTTTTCTGGTGATTATTTGGAGATAAGTCTCATGGACATTCCTGTCTGATCTGGCTTCAAACCTCCATCCTCAGGTCTCAACCTTCTGAGTAGATAAGATTACTGGCATGAACCACCTATGCCTGGCCCATGACAATTAACCACAGAAAACTGGAAATAGCACTATGGCTCAAAGTGGTAGAGCACTAGCCTTCAGCAAAAGTGCTCAGGCTCAGCGCCCAGGCTCTCAGTTCAAGCCCTCAAACCAGCAAAACAACAACAACAAAAGAATTTGCGAATTTGTGAAAGAAACTGGCTCATATGATACTGAAAATATATGAGAATCTCACACAGAAAGAGAAACATGGCTACCAAGTCATTATAAGTAAGAAACGAAGAAAAACGTGGATATAGTTTTCAAATAATCACAGGTACTATAAAGAAAAGCACAAATTACTATAGTCAAATGCAGAACTGGTGAAAGGGACCATAACAAAAGTTACTGGTTGAGTTGCACCCAAGAGCTTCCATTATTCTCTGTTTTCATCTTTTCAATTCCAATGTTCCCAGGGACACAACTAGTATCAGTAGCATAAGGCCACAGCCACTGCAAAAATCAACACTAGGATCAACGTGGTTGGTGGGGCCAGGTCAGTATAATAGATGAATGAGGCAAAAGTATTTCTTAGTACTTAGTCCCCACAGTGACCTCATTGTTGAACTAGCTATTATTGTCAATAAATGGTTTAACATCTGCCAAGATTTTCTATGGGATACATAACAGCTGAGAGCAAAGACCCACATTTATAACTTCCATATTTCTGCTCATGGGAGTCACTACTGTTAGCTTCGTTTGCATAGAGCACAGAAATAACTATTACCAGAATCATAACTTTATAATTTAGTTCAAGTCAACTTCAAAAGAAATAACTCTTCCATTAAAAATCTTTTTATTCTTGAAGAGGAAGGTTTTTTATTTTTTTCTTTTAGTCTATTTGGGACCAAGAAACAGAAACAACATAGCTCTACTGCTCTACTGCTAAGGTATGTGCAGGAGATTCATGTAATAGCCATGGTATTTTCTCCCTCACATAGGGCTGGCATCATGCCTTTTCTAGGCTGCTCTACCACCTCTGGTATATCTCTTTTCCCTCCCTCTTAACATTGTCATAGTTTAATCTCGCTTCGATTCTCTAAAGGGAAACAAGGCAAAATACAGACTTAAAAATAAATTTGAGAAATGGCTATTCCACTTCCTCTTCCTGCCCGTTTCCCCTGTTCCTTAAGGAGGCTGTAAAACATTGCTGAAGAATGTATAGAGATGGTAAGAATTCTGTCACCTTTACTACCAGTGTCCTTGACTTGTTGAAAAGTCCCATTCCTATCCAATCATCATATAGAAGAATATTTACATTTTCATAATTAAAACTACACTTGCAATTGCAGTATGTGTTATACTATATTAACCATTTAACTTTATTGTGATTGATCTGTGTCAACTTTAACTACAGTCACAAGGATGTCAATAAATAAAGATCAATAGTTTTTTATTTCTTTGTATTTTTTTATTAGAAAAAAACAGATGGGTTAAATAACATCTGCAGAAGTAGCAGCCCAGAGCCTCCCTCAATGATTTCCTGGGAAAAAAACTATATTAAGCCAAATCAGATTCCAATTCAGGAATAGGCTTGCCTTGTCATTTGATCTGTCATTAAGCTGCCTTGGGCACTTTACAATGCAAACATTAAAACAAACAGGGATTTCATATATCTTTCCTCCCTGAGATAAATTGTCTTCATGATATGCCCAGTAAATCTTTTATTCTCCTCTTGCTTTAATGCATTAACCACCTATTAAAATTGAACATCACTTAATGCATGAAGAATGTACATGATCAAGTGGACAATTGAATGATTCTTTTTTTAAAGGGGGAAGAAGAGCCGGGCACCAGTGGTGCACGCCTCTAATCCTAGCTACTCAGGGGGCTGAGATTTGAGGATTGTGGTTCAAAGCCAGCCCAGGCAGGAAAGTCTATGAGTCTCTTATCTTCAATTATCCACCAGAAAACCAGAAGTGGCCCTGTTGCTCTAGTGGTAGAACACTAGCCTTGAGCTGAAGGGTCAGGAACAGTGCCCAGACCCAGAATACAAGCCCATGACTGACACACAAAAAATAGGGGGGGGGGGTGTTATTCTGGTCCTTGCTTTGCATGGACTTAAGTTTGCAGTAATTAAAAGATCCAGTCATACCGGGCCCAGAATTACAACATTGAGAGCGCTACCTGACTGGTATTGACACTAGAATTACCAAAACTTAAGGAAAATAAGGTGAGAAGAGGTGATGGGGAAGAGAAGAAAGAGTGATTTTAAGGAAGAATTAAAGTTGCTAAGGATGTGGCAAATGGGTACACTCATGGGATGTAGGAGCATACAGGATTTATTGGGAAGGATTTTAATATTAAATATATATTATATATAATATTATATACATATATATATATATATATATATGGGGCAGCTACTGATGTCAGTGAACCCCAGGAAGGTAAAGGGTGCATTCACACACACACACACACACACACACACACACACACACACACACCAGATCAGAAATGTTACCATTACTTGGGAAATAGACTGTCATTATCTGTTATTCTTGTAATGAGTATTGGGGAGTTCAAAGCTTTTGGCAAGTTTGTTTACTGGTCAGTTCCACTTTCAGTAGTGCTGACGCATAGAAAATCATTTATCCTGTTCATTGCCCATATGTTACTTATGCTAGCCTCCAAAGAATTGCATATGAAATAAATTAAGGAAAACCCATACCTACTTTTCAAGTTCCAACTTTCCCCTTAGTCAGCATTGTGTAGCTCTGCCCAGTGTATATACTGACCCAACAATGCCCTGATGGATGCTGGCATCTGTAACCTCAAACTCCAATTCAGCTCTCCTAGATGTTCATCATTTCCAATGTGTTGTTCTCTTGTTCCTGATGTAGAAAAAGGAATTCTCATGCTCCCTGTGTAACACAGGGGTGAAACAAATGCATTGTGTTTGGATATTTCCTCTATCTCATTCCTGGGTAAATTGTAATCTTCTTTATTGACCCTTTAATTCCATCTAACTTACAATATGGAGTGTCAATATGAAAAATCCTAATGATAAAGCATCTTTAGAGAAGTTACTTTTCAGCATGAGCCCTAAGAAAGAACATGAAGGACTGACTAATACATAAAGTACTATAAATAGTACTTAAAGGAACATAAAGTATGGAATACAACACATTATACAAAAGTGCAAGAAGATAAACATGAATAATACATGGCAAATTAAAAGAACAGAACGGGGCAGTTAGTTGAGGGTTTGAGGAAGACTGAGAGAGGACACAGTGCTTAAAGAATAGGGAGAAATTCACCAGAAAGAAAAAGACAGCAGGATGGAAGAAGGACACAAATAGAGATGAAAGAGTGGCCTTGAGCAAAGGCTGAGGAATAAGAAAAGATAGATTTGGCTTCAGAAATAATGCAACTACTTTGGCAGCAGTGAAAGATTCTGCAGGACAGAACAGTAATGAGAAATAAAACCCTGACTTCATGCTACACTGAAGTCATGTTATAGAGAGAAGGGTAGTGGACCCACGCTGAGGCACCATGGATGACTAAAAGCACAGGAGAGCCCCTGAAAATTCATTCTTGGCCAGTTCCTGGTGCTGTGGTAGATGTGGGGAAAATGCCCTTTTAGACAGTATTGTAATGTAGATACCTAAGCATTTTTGCAAGCCAATCTGTCAATATTTATTAAAGATAAATACTCCTCTACCTAAGTAATCATTTATCTGAAATTCTGTTCTGTAGAACTATCAGTCTACAGAAGTACAGTATAAACATACTAATTGGATCACTGCTTTTAAAAGAAAAGAAAAAGAGCTGTACACTGGTGGCTCACATCTTTAATCCTGGCTACTCTGGCACTGAGATCTGAGGATGGTGGTTCAAAGCCAGCCTGGGCAGGAAAGACTGTGAGATTCTTATCTCCAATTAATCACCAGAAAACTGGAATTGGAGCTGTGGCTCAAGGTGGGAGATCACTTGTCCTCAGCAAAAAGAGCTTGGAGAATAGTGCCCAGGCCCCAAGTTCAAGCCCCACAATTGACAAGAAAGAAAGAAAGAAAGAAAGAAAGAAAGAAAGAAAGAAAGAAAGAAAGAGAAGAAAGAAAGAAAGAAAGAAAGAAAGAAAGAAAGAAAGAAAGAAAGAAAGAAAAAGAAGGAAAGAAGGAAAGAAGGAAAGAAGGAAAGAAAGAAAGAAAGAAAGAGAGGGAGAGAGGGAGGGAGGGAGGGAGGAAAGAAAAGAGAGAAAGAGGGAGAGAAAGAAAGAAAGAAAGAAAGGAAGGAAGAAAGAAAGAAAGGAAGGAAGGAAGGAAGGAAGGGAGGAAGGAAGGGAGGAAGGAAGGGAGGAGGAAAGAAAAGACAGAGAGAAAGAGGGGAGAGAAAGAAAGAAAGAAAGAAAGAAAGAAAAGAAAGAAAGAAAGAAAGAAAGAAAGAAAGAAAGAAAGAAAGAAAGAAAGAAAGAAGAAGGAAGGAAGGAAGGGAGGGAGGGAGGGAGGGAGGAAGGAAGGAAGGAAGGGAGGAAGGGAGGAAAGAAAAGAAAGAGAAAGAGAGGGAGAGAAAAAAAGAAAGAAAGAAAGAAAGGAGAGAGAAAGAGAGAGAAAGAAAGAAAGAAGAGAAAGAGAGAAAGAAAGAAAGAAAGAAAAAAGAAAGAGAAAGAAAGAGAGAGAGAGAGAGGAAGGGAGGGAGGGAGGGAAGGAGGAAGGAAGGAAGAAAGAAAGGAAGATTCTGAGATCCTACAAGACTGAATAAATTTAAATAACCACACAAAGACAAAGAATTAGTATCTAAACTCAATTGATCCAAAGGGTGGATATAATTCTTTAAAAGTACATTTTGCCAGACACCCATGGCTCACATGTGTAATTCTCACTACAAAGGAGGCTGAAATCTGAAGATCAATGCTTAAGCTAGCCTGGACAGACAAATTTGAGAAAATTTTATCTCCAATTACTCAGCAGCAATCTGGAAGTAGAGGTGTGTGTTTTTAGTGGTACAGCACAAGCCTTGGACAAAAACAGTTAAGCATATACACAATGGAATTTTATGCCTCTATCAGAAAGAATGACATTGTTCCATTTGTAAGGAAATGGAAGGACTTGGAAAAAGTTATACTAAGTGAAGTGAGCCAGACCCAAAGAAACATGGACTCTATGGCCTCCCTTATTGGGAATAATTAGTACAGGTTTAGGCAAGCCATAGCAGAGCATCACAAGGCCCAATAGCTATACCCTTAGGAACACATAAGATGATGCTAAGTGAAATGAACTCCATGTTATGGAAACAAGTGATATATCACAGTTGTAACTACTTTCAACGTCCTATGTGTATGTGTAGTTTCTATTATTGATGATGTTCTTGTATCACCTTCCTATGGTTGTACCTACACTATCTCTGTAATCTTATCTGAGTATATTGGAAACCGTGTTTACTGGTATTGGAAGTAGGAAATTCAAAGGGAATACCAAATTTGAGAGACACAGGGTAAAAAAAAGAGAAATAACTACAAAAGCAATACTTGCAAAACTGTTTGGTGTAAGTGAACTGAACACCTGGGGGGGGGAGGGAAAGGGGGAGGGGGGGGGGCATGAGGGACAAGGCAACAAACAGTACAAGAAATGTATCCAATGCCCAACGTATGATACTGTAACCTCTCTGTACATCAGTTTGATAATAAAAATTTGAGAAAAAAAAAGAAAAACAGTTAAGCAACAGCCCCTAGGCCTGAGTTCAAACCCCAGTACCAGAGAGCACACAAATGTGTGCATATGTACACACACACAATCAATCAATAAACCAGGCATGTTGGTGTATACCTTTAATCCTAGCAATTTGGAGGCTGAGGTAGGAGGTTTCATGTTCAAGATCATCTGGACTACATGGACAGTTTGATGTCAGCCTGGGCTACACAACAATACTGTATCAAGACAAACCAAAAAAAGAAAGAAAGAAAGAAGGAAAGAAAGAAAGAAAGAAAGAAAGAAAGAAAGAAAGAAAGAAAGAAAGAAAGAAAGAAAGAAAGAAAGAAAGAAAGAAAAGAGAGAGAGAAAGAGAGAAAGAGAGAAAGAAAGAAAGAAAGAAAGAAAGAAAGAAAGAAAGAAAGAAAGAAAGAAAGAAAGAAAGAAAGAAAGGAAGGAAGGAAGGAAGGAAGGAAGGAAGGAAGGAAGGAAGGAAGGAAGGAAGGGAAAGAAAGAAAGAAAGAAAGAAAGGAAGGAAGGAAGGAAGAAAGAAAGAAAGAAAGAAAGAAAGGAAGAAAGAAAGAAAAGAAAGAACAGTGCTCCATATGTCTATTAGTATAGGAAGGAAAACCATGTTACAAAGTGTATGGATAGAATAAACTATATGTATACAGAATTTTGCAAAGAAATAAGTCATAATTTATATGAGTCAGCATACTCAAGAAACATATTCATATGTATTTAATTCTGTTTTGCTGACATATTTTGTTTTTTCTGAAAATTATGTGTATTTATTGGAGGATTTAATTGTTGCCAGACCCTGTTCTAACCTCTTCCTAACACTCTATTTTATTTTGATTCCATTTGATTTTGTCACAGAGTCTCACTTGCTAGTTTGGAATGAATTCCAACATACTATCTTTATACTTCACTTCCTAAGTACTGGACTTACAGGTATACATCACCACACTTATCTATACTCCTCTTTTTTTGTAAGTTCAAAGTTCTATAGGTACTGGAGGGTACATGTGTATATTCTCATGTTCATATTGACCATGATGCCTTAGATGTGACAAACAATCGATTAATCTCCACTGATGGATAGAATAATTGAATGGATGAACATTAGCAATTTGCTCAAGGCTACTCAAAGCTTGCAGGAGATGCTTTTACTTCCCACTGACCAATACAATTTGGCCTTTTCCCATGGCCATAGGTAGAAAGAGATTAACTTTCCCAGCATTTTAAAGAGAGTATTTTCCATGATGGTATGTAACCCTAAAAATCCCGAGAGGATTACAAGCATACCTTGTCCTTAGGAAGTGTGCACAGGTGCTAAGGAAATTAAAATCAAATGTCTATAACTAAAATGTCAGGATAATCATTTACCATGGTATTATGTGTTCTGGGTAATGTCAATCTTCTTTTGTGTTGTTGACACTCTCTTTTATTCTGAGTTTTTAGTTCCCATATATAAACGAAAAATCTTCCTGAAAGAGCTTGGATATATTTGCCAATGGGTTTATGATTCATGTTTATATAGGTTGTAAATCCTTTTCAGGAATTATAAGGATACCTTGCTTTGCTTTTCCTAAGCTGTTTGTTTTTGCTATTACTTTACATATTGTTCTGTGTGCCCAAGAAACCAGAGACCTGTGCATTTGGCTCAGCAAATGTCCCCTCTACATTTTCTATATTAATGTTGAATATCAGTGTTCATAAACTGTATAACAAAATTTATTCCACGTGGATTCTTTAGCCCAACTGTGAGTCAAATATTTAACCTTAAACAAATATCTAAGTGTTACCTTTAACACAGCAAAATACAGCTTCCTGGAAGATGAGATCTCTGGGTACCTAAATTTGGTGAAAAATAAACTTTCCATATTTGCTATTTATATAAGAGTAGGAATGAGAAAGTCAACTGAATTCCATAAATAAAAGCATTGTGGAAAGTTTCACATAATGTGCAAACACACAGAGTACTAATTTGACCACTATTATCGTCTTTGATCCATGTGTCCATAGTTGACAGTCATGAAAGTAACATAGGCCATCATCTTAGGGATTGTAAACCCTCAGCCACTTTATTTAATAATATCCAAATAATTCAATTGTCCCAAATCCTCTCATCATCTGGGATCATGTTTCCCTTGGAAATACTTGATGAAATGAGAGTTCATTTCTATACATGGGAAAGTGGTTCCATGGATACTGTATTTGTTAGTTGCTAGGAAGGAAAAGGAAGTTCTGCTTTTCTGGTGACTCTCATGATGCTCCTCTGTCAGGACCAGAGGTGAAAGGTATATCCTTTCTCCATTTTCACTGCTTCCTCAAAGCATGATCAACATAAAGCTATTGTGTGTGGCTAACTTCAACTGATAGTTTAGGTAAAATAGAGAAGACCATGGAACAGGACAAAATAAAAACATCTAAAATTGAAAACTAAATATTATTCATTGTTAAGTATCTTGAACATCCCTGTCCCAAGCAATTTCTCACAAGTCACTTAGTTACTTGGACATCCAAGGAAAAGGCCCTTGAATTAGTTTTTATTGACTGTTACTGCAAAATTGAAATTATGACTTTTTTATTTGGCAGAACTATGTGATTGCTTTCTCTTAATCATTTTTTGATAATGAGCCCAAAGGATTTTGCTTTCTCAAGAATAAAAGCTCGATGAAGAAGTGTTCAACATCTCGGACCATGAAAGAAATGCAAATGAAGGAAACACTGAAATTCCACCTCACCCCAGGAAGAATGTCCATTATCAAGAAAACTAATAATAATAGATGCTGGAGGGAATGTGGCCTAAAAGGAACCTTACTACACTGTTGGTAGGAGTGTAAACTGGTTCAACCACTCTAAAATCGGTGTGGAGGTTCTTCAAATAGCTAAACATAGAGCTCCTCCATGGCCCTGCACCCCACTTTTGAGCATCTACCCAAAAGATTACAAGCAAGACCACACTTATAGGCACCAGCACAACTATGTTCATTGCAGCACAATTTTTTCATTGCTAAAGTATGGAACTAACCCAGACGCCCCTCAGTAGATGAGTGGATCAAGAAAATGTGGTGCATATACACAATGGAATTCTGTGCCTCTATCAGAAACAATGACATTGCCCCATTCGTAAGGAAATGGAAGGACTTGAAAAGAATCATACTAAGAGAAGTAAGCCAGACCCAAAGAAATATACTCTATGGTTTCCCTCATTGGGGATAGCAGAAGATCACAACAGCTCAATAGCTATGTCCATATGAACACATAAGATGATGCTAAGGGAAATGAACTCCAAGTATGGAAACAAGTGGTTTATCATTGTTGTTGTTATGTTCAACATACCATGTGAAATTATGCCCTTTTTCTTTTGTCTTTCTTTCCTGTGGTTTTATCCCTGATATCACTGTTACTGATTTTGGTACCCTGGATATTGTATATACGTGTATTGAAACTAGGGAAGGGGAGGGGAATACAAAAATTGAGAGAAAAAGGATAAAAAGATGAACCAATGCAACAGCATTACTTATAAAAATATATGGTGTAAACCAACTGTACAACTTGTGTGGAGAGGGAAATGGGGAGTGGGAAGGTGAGGGGAAAGAGGAGGGGGAAGGTGGGGGAAAATGAAGGAGGTAACAAGTTGGATAAGAAATGTATGCACTACCTTATGTATAAAACTGTAACCCCTCTGTACATAACTTTAACAATAAATAAATGAAAAAAGAATAAATGCTACATAGTAAGTAAGGGGTTACAAATGAATTAACTGAAGTGTCATAGACCCTATAGAGAACACAAATAGTATAATTCGTTAAAAAAGACTGTGTCAAGCCCAACAAAATAAGTACTAGGGAATGAGTACTTTCAAGAGAAGACAGTTGGGGCATGGGTGAAGGGTTAGAAGAATGAATATGGGAAAGAGAGAATGCACTCAACAATTCACTGTATGTGCAACAGAATTGAAAATATAAAGGAAGGGGTATGTTGAAGGGGGATGAAGATGTTGAAATGATGACACAGATCAAGATGTATTATATGCATAAGTGACTTTGTTAAATGGCAAAAAAATTCCAATACCTAACCTAAAATTAAGAAAAGAGAGGGAAGGACTGGTTTGGGAAGGATGAGGGAGAAAGTTGAAAGGGGTGACATTGATCAAGATGCACTGTATTTATGAACTGCTTTGGTGAATGGCAACTCCTTTGTATAATTACTAAAGGCAATAAAATATTTTTAAAAGAATTAATGTTCCTCAGAGTCGTTTCATAAATAAAAGTGTCATCTTCCTCTAAGTCTTACCATCTTTAGCAATACAAATATTTCCATTATAAACCTATCAAGGTTCATATTCTTAGGCAGTGTGATAGTGGCAATAATGCTCATGAAAGATTCTCATTCAATGTGACATTTCTCCCCCTCAAAGAGGTGTTTGGAAATCTTCTAGAGCTATAGGAGTCCTGTCTCCCTACACAAACTCAGCAAGATGTTAAGTGGTAGAAGAAGAATGGGGTGTGGGCATCTGATTCTTCCTATGGTCTCTAAAATTACATCAAGCAATCAGAATACTCAATGCTGCTATTAGAAGCAATCTCTTCAAAGCAATGTCAGGACACCAAGATTTCATGGAAAATGTTCATCTGAAATATACAAGTTGATACTTGATAAATCCAGTGACATAAGGAACAAATCAGTTTCCAATAAATTATTTATAATAAAAGTTTCAATATTTTAAATTAACAAGTAATATAGTACTATTTTCTGATGTTTTAAAACATGTAAACATTGAAGAGTGATTAAATTTAATGAACAAATAATATACTCCTCATGTTGATCAGTTTTTTTGTGGTGGTAACTCAAATTCTAAAACTAAGATTGCCATAGACTTCAGTGGAGCAATATCCAGGTATGAAGGAATTCAAAGGGAATCAAATTAGTGTGTGAAGGAAACAGAAAGGAAAGGCTTGTGTTTAATGCAGCATGACTTGTAATAGCTAAGTCACACAAAAAATCTAAGCATCCACCTGAGAAGAACGGACAGAGAGCACATCATATATATGCACAGGAGAAAGCCAAAAAGGAATAAAATATCATCTTCTGTGACATCATACACGAAACTGGAAGACTTTCATGTTAAGTGAAAGAAACACAGATAGTTACAATTCTGAGTTCATATTATGCACTAGGTTATGCAGGTTGCCTACAGTGTCTCTAATCCCCATAAGTGCAATAGCACATAGTTATTCACATAGTTAACTTTCCCAAGAGATATAGAGTTAAAAAGCTGAGTGGTTCCATGGTCCATCCTCTCTCAATCATTCTCTGTCATTGGTGCATTTCAGGGCTGTGAGTACAATGCCATGTCTCCCAATGCCAAAATTCCCTCCAATTCTCTCTAATTCATTGACAAGAGAAGCTCCAAGTGACAGGGTATAAGAGGATATGACCGTACTCACTGACATCCACCTTAAAGGTTGACTGATTCTTTCTTCTCTCTAGAACCATTTAAGAATCTGTCATTCATAAATTTGTCCAAACCCTTTTAAAATCTATTTATATTTCCTGCCAGTATCACCTTTTAGGATAATAAGGTCCTTAATTTTATTACCCACTGTGTGAATTAGTGTTCTCTTACATTTGTCCTTAGCTGAACTCCACGGAGGGCACCACCTCCTCATTTGCCCCAGACTAATGGACCCTTAACTATGCTTAGATCATCCATCTGAGATGACAGAACATTTAGAACAAGAATATGATGGTACCTATGAACATGACATTCCTTAGTAACCATGGGTAAATGTTGGGTAGTGGGATTGGCAAGATGTTTCCGTTACCTGAAGTGAGCTGCCCCATATCCTTGGAGGATGACCCTACATTTGCACATCCTCCTAGCCTCCAGACAAATTTCAACAAATCCTACAAGTGTGGTCATTAGGTTAAAAGATTCTGGTAAACTATGGCAATTTAGACAACTACTGTGAGTAAATTAAAGGCTTAATTTTAAAGGCATTGCATTGCTAGAAAAACATTAAGGGAACTGAATTTAGGCACAGGAAAAATTGCCATACCTCCTCTGGAGAGAGGACACACAGCAATCACAGGACAGAGAGGAAACCTCATTACTGTAACTTAAACATAAAATCCAGCAAAGCTGATTTCCAAGCCAGTAACTTTTCTTAGTATTGTGAGAAAATCAATAGGTATTTTGCACTGAGGAAAATATTCTCTACTGCACTGAAGAAAAGCAGTGACTTCTTGGTTTAGATGTACATCGTTTTTATAGCTGACACCGAACTCTGTCACACCAGCTTCCTTTTTATCCTCTGATAAGTTACTTTAATTTCCTGTTCTGAGTTCTTGTATCTGTATCTCCTGTTTCACTCCCTCTCTCCTTTTCTCCTTCTCTCCCTCCCTTCCTTTCTTTCTGGAGCAAATGAGTCTTGAATTCAGGGCTGAACACTTATTAGGCAAGAACACATCACTTCAGCACTCTGCCAGCCTCTTTTAGTATTGTTTACTTTGAGAAAGGATTTTGTGCTTGGGATTACAATCCTCCAATTTGTGTTTTCTTGTGCTGCTGGGATAACAAGTGCATAGCACTACACCTAGCCCTTGTCCTTTCCCTTTAGTGAGGATAACAGGAGTAAGGCACCACAACCAAGGGTTGTGGTGATGTTCTGCCAAGGATGGGCTGGAACAGTGATTCCCTAATTTCTACCTCCAAAGTAGCTGGGAGTAGAGGCTTAATACATCATGTGGATTGTACCATCCTACCTTCCCTTTTGAGAGTTTAGAAATACGTGGGAAGTGATGCTCCTCACATAGACTACAAAGTTCCCTCCTACTCTGTTCCCTCCTTCTCTTTTCACTGAGCAAAGGTCTTTCAACACAAGCCTTGTTTTGTTTAATGACATTCCTGAAAATTAATATGGGCACAGTAAGCATGCCTATTGTTGGCCAACTTGCCAGCTAATCTTGTTTATTAGAAGAGAGAGAAGCTCATAGAAAAACACCTTCCCAATTGACTTGGAAAGGGTGCAGTTGATTGCCCAACATTTTCTGATTGGCTCTCTTCATCTTTTACCTGAGGGATGATCACAATTTGATCATTTCCCTTCTGCCACCAAGCATACTTCTGTGGTGCTTCTGTGAGCTGTACGAAAACACCCCCTGCTAAAGAAAGTTAGCTCTGCCTCTACTGCTTAAAATCCTTCATACTCACCCTCATCTGCCTTGAAAATAAGTGTTATAGTCAATGGTCTAGTCGATATAATACCATTCTTATAACTTGTATCCCCTGTAGCACATTTTTGACTACTACCAATGTGAAATAAGTTTTGAATATAGTTAAAAGCATCACTGTCGACTTTCCTTGAAAGTCATCGAGGATTCATCTTCTTACTTTTACTTGCTATTAGATTTCGTGCAGTTTGTCAGTGTAAAATACAAAGTGAAGAGGAAAATGGGTACACCGGTGTAGGGTGGTGGAAATGCATATTTCATCCAGCTCATGAGCAGGATGCTGGCTTTCCTGAGCTGGCTCTAATGACATCCATTGAGCTCTGCCTGAGGTTATAAATCTTTTCCATACAGACTTGCTAGAAATGACGAAAACCAAACTTAACCTGCATTAGATATAGTTATGGATTTGCAGACACACTTAAGCTCTCTTTAAGCCACAAATTGAAGCCATCACTCTGGCTAGATGTTGAATCTGTTGATTGTCCTCAGTGATTAAAATATAGAAAAATCTGCCTAAAATGAATCATTCATGTAAATTAGCACTCAAGAAGAGCTCTCCTGGAGCCTAGAACAGTCTGCCAGAGCCATCGATGACATCAAGAAGCATTTGGGATGAACAAGTGCTGAGTCACTTTAAAACAAACAAAGTAATACAGGCAGTTATCACCCCAATGCATTATTTATCTCCAGGGCCTCCTGATGCCACTGCTTACTGAGGAACCCCCCTGTGATATTGAAGGCCAAAGCAGCTTCTCTCCCTAACAACACTGTTGTATCTTTGGCAACTAGAGCAGGGACTCAGAAAATCAATACCACTTCATGAGCCAGGTCTTGGTCCTCTCTTTTTACGAGGAATCTGTCAATGCAAGGGGCCATTACTGTACTTTAAAGGCATGATATAAAATTGCTTCGACAAGATATAAGACACACCGTTTGCAAGAACCTGGTGAGAGTATTTTAGTCAAAGTTAAATAGTTTCATCACATAATTACTTCTATTGGCAAAGCTCCAGCTGAATGCGCTCTCGGAGGTGTGGGCTTTCTGTTCTGGGAGGGAGATGGTGAGGGAGTCCTGGGGATTGGATTCAGGTTGTTCTAAACAAGGTCAAACTGTTAAAATGGAGGCAGAGGCAAACATCCGATGCCATTGGCAGTGACAGGACAACAGCAAGGCTGACAAGTTGCTCTCCTTTTTTATTTGGGGGGGGGGGGTAGGGGTTGTTGTTGTTCCTTCCTCCAACTAAGTGGTCTGAAAGTAGCTTTAGTTTTATGGGTATAAAATATTTCATCCTGATTTGCAGTATGGTAATTCATTTTCTAAGGACTGTTTAGAATTTATTCAGGGAGAAAAAAGCAACTCTGTTGGTTTCTCTAACTGATTCCCATTATATGACAAAATTTAACTTTTGTATTTTATGAGGTTTTATGTGTTCCACTAAAACCATTAGCTGGTTGCCTCCTCATGATAAAATTTAATCACTTTATATAATACCTTAAAGCCAATGACAGTTTTGCATGTATTTACATTTTCTTTCACTTAAAATATGTGGCAATTATAAGGATAGTTCTTCTTAGGGGAAAAATAAGGGGCTGACACCAAAAACAGAAAACCTGTAAGTATTAAGCTTTTATGTATCATACAATAAGGCTGAAGCACCATCGCCAGCACACTACATGAAATCTGAGAATGAGATGCAGATCCACAACTACCACTCAGATTTTAGTACTTTCCTGAGTGTGCCAAGGCTCTGGATTGAGCATTCTTCCCACAAACACTACTTGACTGCTTTAAGATTGTGGCAATTTAACTGAAATTTTAATTAAAAAAAAGTGAAATAGGCTCAAAGAATATATGTGTGCATACCTTACAAAAAAACTCTGATAGAAACTAATCACCTTAGCCTGTCCTTTGTAATCAGAGGGACTCTGACAATTCCACTGCCAAGTAACACTTTCCAAATTTGGGTGGTTGGTAAGGACCACAAGAAAAATAATGTTCTCTCCTGGTCACCCCACTTCCACCCACAGAATTCCAATTATGGTAGCACTTAATCAGCATGCATATTTATTTTAGAGTTATCCAAATGCATTATGAACTTATATGCCTATTATTAGATTTATTGGTGCTAATGATTTGAATTTAAATAGCATTTTTCTTCCTAAGGCCATAACAATTTTCATGAATGACCTAATTTATTATCTCTGCATGTCACAAGTGGGAGGTGGGCAAGGGGCAAAGGTCATTCAGCCCATTTGGCTCAAAAGGACAATCTTATACCACAGATCAGAGGGAAATAACTAAGGGCTCTGTATATTCAAACGGTCATGGATCAATGAATTGGCTAGCTTTTTAAATGCAGTAAATCATGCACAATACATGCATTGTATGTTATGACATGTCTAGCAACTGGAAAAGGACCAAACATAAGATATACTTACAGAATGAATTAATGAATGCATATATCAATTGACTAATCAATTATAGAGAATTTCTGGCAGAAATCTCCAAACACTCTAAAACTGGTAGAGACAAAATCTGAGGTGTTTGGCTAGCTGTCACAGCCAACTGCAAAGGGAAATATGTTTCTTGTTGAAAAGAATTGTTTGGGGATTATATGTAGCTGTGAATATGTATACCCCATGTAAGTAATAACTTCAGAAGAATAGGAATCTTCAGTAGCCCCACTCCAAAAGCTTCTCTATTTTACAGGGGCCCAGGGGAGGGGAAGATATACTCCTATACATGAACAAAGCTTTTCCTTCCATAATGAAACGTACACTAGGGATGGAAATGTCTTTAGGAATAGTAATAGGGTAGATTGTATTATGAGGAAAGGCAGATTTATTATGAAGCTAATGATGCTTAGTTCTAGGGCCCCTTTACCAACTCATACTGCTACCAAGTCCCTAGGAGAGATAGTACATATTCTTATTGAATTTACAAAAGTAAATTGTTTTTGTGTTATCCTTCTATAAAGCACTAGTCTTCATATTGTATAGGCTTCGGGTCCCACACATCCTGGATGTTATTCTAGCTATGGTGACAGATTTATCCTAAAATCTTGGTGCCATCATGGTGTTATGTGGGCTTTTGATTTCTGTTCCTCACTGGTCAGTAGGTAGATCTGCTCCACAGTGACTTAGAGTTTCCACTGATAAAAGTTTTACCATGCTTTGAAAATGAGTCTAGTATTATGTAGGCAGAAAGAAAGAAATATAAAAATCTCATATCTAGTGTAAATACTTTAGTCAGAAAGGGAATGTACTTGCATCTCTTTGTAATCCACTGATTAGAACTAGTGTGTGAATCAAGCCAGGGCAGAGGAAGTTGGAAAAACTTCCTAGTGCCCAGGACAGAGAAGACAACTGAATCTCTATCTACCCCATAAAGCAACTATCAATTTTTATTCCACCCTGAATTGTTCCTATAGGTTTTTTATTCCTATTTATTATTCTTATTTTTGTTCCTATTTATTATTCCTACATGTTTGTCAGTAATGAGGAGAAAGAACATTAAAGTGCTTAGTTCTATGCCACAGAATAGAACTTAATTTAAGGATGCCAGACTTCAGGGGGAAAACAAGTCAGATGTAGTGTGTTCTTAATTCATCTGGAGAGAAACAGCTGTGTAAAGGCTGAGACACCAATTCTCAGAAATACCTAGGGCCTTAGTCATTGCTCCAAATGATTCCAATATGTTTCAATGATCTAGTCTCACTCAAAATACTTGATTCCAGCCAGGTGCCAGTGGCTAACACTTGTAATCCTAGCTACTCTGGAGACTGAGATCTGTGATGATAGCAATCTAAAGCCAGCCCAGGAAGGAAAGTCTGTGAGACTCTTATCTCCAATTAATTATCAAAAAGCCAGAAATGGAGCTGTGGCTAAAGTGGTAGAGCACCAGCCTTGAAGCAAAAGGGTGAGTGCATTGGCCCTAAGTTCAGGACTCTGGCCATACACAAAAATAATTGGTTCCAGGTGAAGAAAGAACTTAACATTCTACTTGTCTACTGAATAAAATGTGAGGATTTAAAAAATGAAGCTCAGCTATAAATGACTCCAAAGTTTAAAAGGGTCAGGATCGGGTGACTGTAAAGTTTAAAATGGGGACAAGAATGACCCTTTTACTGCTAGGTCAGTGACTGTTCATTCAGGGACATATACCCACACCTCTATGCAAAGATAAGTTCTGTGATAATCGGGTGACTACAAAGTTTAAAATGGGAACAAGAATGACCCTTTTACTGCTAGGTCAGTGACTGTTCATTCAGGGACATATACCCACATCTCTATGCAGAGATAAGTTCTGTGATGTTCAATGTGCTATTTAGTGCAGGTGTTTCCATAATTGGGATGGAGCGAGAAAATTCTCTGCTCACTGGCCTTAAAAGTCACCCTTCCACCTGGGTGATGCAATGGTCCAGGCTTTAAAAGATGTATGAATGACTTCTCCCCAGAGGATCCAAGCAGAAAGGGATGTACTTCCTAACACTACTAGGTTATTGACCTTCTATTGTAGCAAATCTGCAAGTGTCAAAGCAATGAGTGTCTCAAAAGAGAAAGCTACTGTTTAAAAACAGATGCTTAAAATACAGGGCCTTGAGAGCTGCCCTCTCTCCAGACACACTTGCTAACAATTTTGCAAAGCACAACATACAAAACATGTATGCACTCTACCTGCCCCTTTTGTCTCAAAGCGGTGGGGGGAGGGGGAGAATACTGAATGAGGATATGTCCTTATTTATCTAACGTAAGACTGAAGAGTGAATTCCTAAAATACATCCCATGGAAATAGAATATTTAAAAAGTGGATGTAACTAGTATGTTGTGTGCTTTCTTCTTGGATTCTGAAGGGGTCTTTTTAGGCTTCCAACTGTAGATTGAATTAGACCCATTGGACAGCTGGGGAAACTCAACATCATCACATCTGTGACATGAATGATGGATAAAATGTACTTCTCTTCAAAGTAGAGGAAAAGAAAGAATAACCACACAGTTCATTCTGAGAAAATCACAATAGTCCAACTATTACCAAGCTACTATTCCCATGGTATGAATGGTATGAGAGAAGTTTACCCATCTGAGAGTATCATCTCAGAATTATTTAATTCTCTTAACAAATAACTTTAGATATTACCCATATTTTAGCATTGTGATAGTGGTGGGGCATTCAGAGATAAGCTGATATGTTCACACATATCAGCTATGACTGAACTTAGAGAGACTAGTGTTTAGAAGATAATGGAGAGATTCAGTGGTGCTGGGAGGCTAGAGAATCATGGAATATCAGTTACGGCTGAACTTAGAGAGACTGGTGTTTACAAGTTAGTAGAGAGATCCAATGGTGCTGGGATGCCAGAGAATCATGGAAACCCAAAAAATGATCAACTGAGGGAAGCAGGGAAGACTTCCTAGAGAAAATGCCTCTTGAAAGTAGGATGAAGAGATATTTACTACTTGACTAACAGGTGAGTATACTCACATGAAAAGAGACTCAAGAACAAAGACAGAGCCCATGAAATGAAATATGTGTGCATCTAAAATCATCAGGGTGAATATGCTATAAAAGTAGAAGATACAGAAGGATACCAGGCTTCAAAATATCTTGCAATCTCAGATGATTGTAATTTTCTCATCTGTTGTGGGATGAATGATACTGGTTGGGGTGAGAACAAACAGACTATTTGTGAAATTCACTTTTCTCCTTCTATACAGTTACGTACCAAATATGGGTTTTCTCCACTAGGTCTGAGGCCTCAGGCCCAGCTAGAAGGAGGCCACAGTCAGAAATCACTGCTATCAAGCCAGGAAAGTCCTCTCTTCTAGTCTGAGTATACTTTAGAAGAGAGAGATGTTCCAGAGTGGCAGAGAACTTGGCTTCGTTGCTTTCCTTTCCCCTTCCCAAATCAGATAAACTTACATATTATGACAAAGGGTACAGAAAAAAGAAAACCAAAAATCACCCACAGAAGGAAATAAACCAAAGAAAAATGGAAAGAAAAAAAAGCACAAACCGTGCAATTAAAACCTCTTGCTTCCCTTTCTTGGAATTCATTTTGATAAGAATCAAGTAGATTTCTAGAAGCTCATAGCCCTATGACAAAATGAACTCTTATTTTTCCTGAGCTTTGGCAAATGCATTTCACAGGAGAGTGGGCTAAAGCTAATGAGAGAGGATCATTAAGCAGCAAATAATTTCTGAGTAAGGGTTAAGTGACTAATGACTAAAGTGAGCATGGAGAGGGGTGCTGTCCAACTGTCTAAAGCTGACCACAGGGGCTGGGAATATGGCCTAGTGGTAAAGTGCTCACCTCCTATACATGAATCCCTGGGTTCAATTCCTCAGCACCACATATATAGAAAAAAGCCTGAAGTGACAGTGTGGCTCAAGAGGTAGAGTGCCAGGGCTGGGGATATAGCCTAGTGGCAAGAGTGCCTGCCTCGTATACACGAGGCCCTAGGTTCGATTCCCCAGCACCACATATACAGAAAACGGCCAGAAGCGGCGCTGTGGCTCAAGTGGCAGAGTGCTAGCCTTGAGGGGGAAGAAGCCAGGGACAGTGCTCAGGCCCTGAGTCCAAGGCCCAGGTCTGGCCAAAAAAAAAAAAAAAAAAAAAAAAAAAGAGGTAGAGTGCTAGCCTTGAGCAAAAAGAAACCAGAGACAGTGCTCAGGCCCTGAGTGCACACCCCAGGACTGGCAACAAAAACAAAACAAATAAATAATGCTGACCACAACTGACCACACCCATAGTTCTGGTGCACTGGATCTCAGCATCATGAGTACCGCCATCGAGAGAGATATGGCCAGCTTTTTCAGTAAAGCCCATGCAATCAATCATCTAGAGTTAACAGACTCCAGGTCTCTGCTGCAGCCACAATAGTCCTTCTAGTACCCCCCCCCCCCCAGGATACCAAAATCTGCAAATGTTCAAGTCACTTATGTAAAATGGCATTGTATTGCATATAACCTATGCTTCAAATTTACTCTCAGTTACTTATAATACCTACAATCACATAAATGCTATGCATGTAGTTGTATTGTTTAGGACATAATGACAAGAGACAAGTATCTGTAAATGTTCCACTTTTTTCTGAGTATTTTCAATCCACTGTTGGCTTATTCCATGGAAATGGAAGGCCACCTACACTCAATTTTATAACTGAAGCTTGAAACTGCTGTAGACGATACTTAAAGGATGAGATTTGTGTTTCAATAAAATCCTTAATTACAAAAAATACATGAGATGCCAGGAGCTGGTGGCTCATACATGTAATCCTAGGCACTAAAGAGACTAAGATCTGTGCTGAGAATGTGGTTTAGCAGTAGAGTGCTTGTCTAGCATGCATGAAGCCCTGGGTTCGATTCCTCAGCACCACATAAATAGAAAAAGCCGGAAGTGGTTCTGTGGCTCAAGTGGTAGAGTGCTATGTTTGAGCAAAAAGAAGCCAGGGACAGTGCTTAGGCCCTGAGTTCAAGTCCCAGAACTGGCAGAGAGAGAGAGAGAGAGAGAGAGAGAGAGAGAGAGAGAGAGAGAGAGAGAGAGAGAGAGAGAGAGAGATACTAATATCTGAGAAATGCAGTTCAAAGCCAGCCCCAACAGAAAAGTCCATGAGGCTCTAAACTACAAAAAAGGCTAAAAAGGGGAGATATAGGTTTAGTGGATAAGTGCTAACCTGGAGTGAGAGAGCCAATTAAGCCAAAGGAGAGTGCCCTGGCCCTGAATTCAAACCTCAGTACTACCAGGATGTATCTATGAATGGGTGGGTAGATGGATGGATGGATGAATGGATTTTACTAAAGGACCAAAATTTGCTTACCTCTATCTTATAGAGTGATCCCTGGACTATAGGCATCAGCTTAATTAAAAATGTAAACTCTTAGCACCCCCCCCCCACCCAAAGCCTCTAAATCAGAAACTCAAATTCTCAAGTTCAGCAGTCTGTGTTTTATCTTCAGTGCGAGGATCATTTTCACCCCAACTGATGGTTCTTGTGGCAGTCTGCTATTAAAGACAAAGCTCCAAACTACACCATGGGCATTTATAATCAATAGGAAATCTCTACTATGCAGAATTCTTCTTCCTGTCTAGTTAGAAGGTACAAGAGCCAATTCTGTAGAATCCAGAAAATCTCCTGAAACTCTCTTCATTTGCCTCATAGGCAATTTTTACCACTCATCAGCTGAAACCAATATGGCAACAATACATCCAGTCTGAGTTTGAACTAATCATGGCAAGAACTCCAGAAAACACTAAGAGCTATTCTGGCTAAGGAAGAATTTGTGGATGACAGGCTTGGTTTCCTTAATAGAAAACCAAAATGGCTTTCTTCAGCAAATGATGAACTGAGAATTAAAAAGGCATTAAGTAATGTCAAGTACACATTCAAGTACAGGACAGCATTTAAAATATTAAAACATCCAGGTATTTTATTACTAGCTCATTTAAAATAGTGACCATGAAAAATTTAGTTCAGGAGACACTGACAAAACACACACACACACACACACACACACACACACACGATAACTGAATTTTAAAGTAAGTTCCTTATTAACTTCTTTTCCTCTCATCTATTACCATTGCTATTTTCCAGCTGTATAAACAGTCTAGAGAGTATGCCCTGAATGAATTCACCTCTCAGAAAACAACATAATTACAGCCATTCCAACAAACTGAGTGCCAAAAAAGTTACAAATTAATTGAAGGTTAGTATTGAGAATTAAATCCTAGTCAGCTTGAAGTCTTCGTTTAAGCTACTTTCTACAGAACTAAATAGAGAATTCATTCTACATCAGTTTGGTTGACAGAGTTTCAAAGTTCAGGTGGACAAATGGGCTCTCCCTAACCACCACTTTCCTAGGATCGGATACTAATTCCAAATGGTGCCTGCCAATAGAACCTTAAAATATGCTTAAGATTTATGCAAAATGTAGAACTACTGTCTCCTCCCATAAGTGTGAGGCCTTAGAAAAATACCAATTCTTCTTGCTGTAATCTATTTTGATAGAGGCTACTGAGAGATGTTATAAAAAATAAACTCAGTTTTCTCTCTTTTTTTTTTTTTTTTTTTTTTTTTGCCAGTCCTGGGCCTTGGACTCAGGGCCTGAGCACTGTCCCTGGCTTCCTTTTTGCTCAAGGCTAGCACTCTACCACTTGAGCCACAGTGCCACTTCTGGCCGTTTTCTGTATATATGGTGCTGGGGAATCGAACCCAGGGCCTCATGTATATGAGGCAAGCTCTCTCGCCACTAGGCCATATCCCCAGCCCTCAGTTTTCTCTTTTACTTTTTATTATTTCATTTTCTCCTAGACTTACAAAGTATTTGCAAAATAGTACAAGGAACCTCTGAAGATTCTTTACACATATTATATAAATGTTAGCATCTTTTAAATATTACTTAATGTAGATAAGCATAATTCAATTATCAAAATTAGGAAATTAATATTAAAATTCAAAACCTTTATGTAATTGACAGGCCTTACTCAAATATTTTACCAGTTGTTTCCTGAATGTGCTTTTAGTAGTCTCAGATCAAATCCAGACCATATTTTTTTTTTTTTTTTGGTTATGTGTATATATGCTAGGACTGGGGCTTGAACTCGGGGATTGTTCCTTAACTTTACACTTAAGGCTAGAGCTCTACCACCTGAGTCACAGCTCTACTTCCAGTGTCTTGGTGATTAATTGGAGATAAGAATTTCATAGACTTTCCTATACAGGTTGGCTTTAAACCTTGATCTTCAGATCTCAGCTTCCTGAAAAGCTAAAATTACATTCATGAGTCACCAGTGCCTGGCTCCAGGTTATTCTTGGTGGTTACTTGTCCTTTTTTCTTAATTTTCATTAACCTTTTCATGACTAAGCTTTTTAGTTCAACAAGGATTCACTGATTCACTGATTACTAACACTGTACTCAAGTAAATTCTGAGGACTGAGCGATGCCTTTGGCCATTAAAATATACATATTTATTTTGAAAATCAAAGTAAAAACCAAAGGCCAGACATAGATAAGTATTATGTTTTTAAGAAATAAAAGAAAGCTGGGTGCCTGTGGCTCAGGCCTGTAATCCTAGCTATTCAGGAGATTGAGTCTGAGGATCACAGTTCAAAGCCAGCCCACGTAGGAAAGTCCATGAGACTTTTATCTCCAATTAGCCCCTAGAAAACTGGAAGTGGTGCTGTGGTTCAAAGTGAGAGAGCACTAGCCTTGAGTGAAAAAGCTCAGGGAAAGCACACAGGCCCTACGTTCAAGGCCCACCACCGACAAAGGAAATAAAAGAAGTAAACAACAACATTTGTCAGATCTGGGTGATAAAACAGATGATATATTAGTGAAGATGATGTGAACTCAAAAGTCTCTTGGTCTCTGCTTTCAGTGTGAAAAAGGGATTTGTGGCTGAAATCAGTATCTAGGGAGTTGTAAACAGCTGTGAACTTCAAAATGTGTGTATGGCCACCTACATAAAGGATGGCAGACAGCAAGGATTCAGTAAAAGTTGAATGAATTGAGGACTATGGGTCTCAAAAGCCTTCCTGAGGATTTAAAACATGCAGTCAGGCTATCTCTGGTGTCAGCCAAAAAGCTCCTCTGAACAGTAAAGAAACTCATACAAACTCTAAATTAAATAACAGGTCAGAGGCTAATTATCATCAAGAGTCTTTCTCACGTTACACTGCTTTAAACACAAACCTATAGGAACTTATGAGAAAGCATTTGGCAGAGAATTAGGGATTTAGGCTTGAGGTATTTCTGCATGCCAACCAGTCTTCCATTTACATCATTTCTTTCCTATCAAGTATCATCCATGTTGGGTTCAATTTTTTATTTTGTTAGTCTGGAATCCTGGATTTGAGAAACCATCAGAAGTTGCCAGTCCAACACACCAGCTGACACAGAAGTCCTTTGTAAAATCTCTTAACTATATGTGTGGCAACACTCTACTCTGCCAAGCACAAACAGCTTTAACATTTCATTCCTGCAAATTCCTAACCTAATCTCCTAACCTAATCTCACTTCCCACCCTTGATTTTAGAAATGCTATCTCCAGCTCTATCTCTTCTAGTCAAACACAAAAATAATTCAGTTCAACTGTGTCATTTAAAATACCAGTTAGCAAATGAAGCCAAATGGTCCAATTCTGGCCTGATGAGCACCAGAGAGAGAGAGAGAGGCTCTCATTTCAGGACTGACATTACATTAACACCTATGGCTAACTCAGCTTTTCCAGTAGTGACACCAGTGTTGACTCATGCTGACTTCTCAGGATTGCGCATTGGGTCTTCATAAAATGTGCCACTAAATTCAGCATCATTTTCATTCCCTATTACATACTAAGCAAAGGTATTTGTGGGTCCAGAAGCAACTTTATACTTCACTATTCAGGATTCTACTTTATTATATTTGATCTATGGTGGTTGCAGCTTTCTGAGATTTTTTTTTCCCAGCAGTGGGGCCTGAACTCAGGGCCCGGGCATTGTCTCTGAGCTCTTTTTGCTCAAGGCTTGTACTCACTGCTTTGAGCCACAGCTCTACTTCCAGTTTTCGAATGGTTAATTGGAGATAAGAGTCTAATGGGGACTTTTCTACCCAGGCTGGTTTTAGACAACAGTCCTCAGATCTCAGCCTCCTGAGTAGCTTAGATTACAGTCATGAGCCACCAGTGCCTAGCCCTGAGATCTTTTTTTTTTTTTTTTTTTTTAATAATAAAGCAAGTACAAGACTTCCCTGCCACTTTATTGTCAGGTACTAATCAGAAAAGTCATGCATTTATATCACCACTAAACTCATCATTTCACATTAGGAGAAAGATTGTCAGAAGTATGAGTATAGTTAATTCCCTAAAAATGCATGTTGCTTATTATGTAGCACTCAAGGGCATGTGAATAAATGATTATGAATGTCCTTATCTGTTATTCTACCTATCTCTTTCCACTTCTGACTATAAAGGTAACTACAGATTTTACCAGCTGTGTTGCTAAATTGTATTGACCAGATCTAAATTCTTTCTTGGCCTATCGTAAAATGAAAATGGCCTGCCTTGGTCAGCCAGCTGACATTCACCATAAATGAACACAAGTTGCTTCTTATCTAGTTGTAAAACGTGTACTGGAAATGTAGCTTCCATTTTCTCCCACTGGTACTATTTTAATTCTTTTACTTTAACAGAACATTTTTGTAAACAACATTTTAACCAATTTTCCTAGAATATTCTATTAGCATTATGCCTCGCTTCTTCATGCATTT
Organism: Perognathus longimembris pacificus; assembly: GCF_023159225.1. Classification (NCBI taxonomy): domain Eukaryota; kingdom Metazoa; phylum Chordata; class Mammalia; order Rodentia; family Heteromyidae; genus Perognathus; species Perognathus longimembris. The sequence continues at coordinate 36,513,056 of NC_063168.1, forward strand.
GTCTATTCAAACATGGGTCTAAATTTCCTCAGCAGGAGCCTGTATTCTGCATTGCATTCCACCAAGCCTCAAGAGTTTCTTTTGAGGTTATATTTGCCTTCTTGGGATACAGCCTTAAATTTATTTGAAAAAAAAATGTTGCAGATACCAATTGCTATTTTTTTCTCTCATCTCTTGTTTATTTATTTTCTTCATCAAAATATCTTAAAACATTTATCTACTCTGGATGATAGTTTTTTTCTTGGCAAAAACAAAATTAGAGTACAAACCATTCATGGTATACTTTTTGAGATAAAGTACAACCATTATTCATAAGCCATCTAAAGGGTAAGAGTAAGAAATGATTTTGCTAATTACAATCATGAGGATGAATGAACCAAGGATCTTAGGGTTAATTCTAGTGATTTGTCAGCTAATATTGGTAAAAATGATTTTAGATTTTTAATTTAAACCACTTTGCCAATGCAAAATATGAGTATTTCAAATTTCCTGAGCCATCTGGTCCTCTACATAAGGTAATAATTTTTTAAAAGAAGTTTAGATGGATAGAAGGATAGAGAACTTATCTGTTACTGTTTTATAGAAAATATCTTAGCAGAGTTCCATTTAAATGAATTCTGTTTTACTCCTTGTTCAGATTGTGGCAAGTGAAAAATACACTGGAGTAAATTACTACAGAACAACACATAGCAAGTACAAATATATAACCCACACTTTAAAAAAATACTCACAAACAAGAAACAAGTTGGTCCCTTCAATATTGCAGGCCACTTCCTACAAGAACCCAGTAGCAGGACTAATCATTAAAATGATTTTTATTGATTTCACATTTGTGATAGGCAAGTCCTCTTTATTCATTAACTTGTTTCATTTTTAAGAGTAATTGGATATATAAGGATATATAAACTAGATTTTCAAGCAGAGGAAACTGAGACTTACAGATGTTAAACCTTTTCTGATGTCTAAAATGTCATGACCATGATTCAGGTTTGGTACCCAACAAGCCCATTCCATAAGCTATGCCCTGTGCCCGCCCCATGCCACTGCATAACTGGTGGTATAGAGTAACTTGTACAATGCCCTAACTCTGTGTGTGTGTGCACAGAGTGTTCAAGTGTGTGTGTGTGTGTGTGTGTACCTATGCCTTGCTTTTGTTTGCATCCTCCCATCCAATTCTCAAGTTTTCTACATGAAAAATCACATTATTTATCCTAACTTTCCCAACAAGGACAAGAACAAACAAGAAGTGAGTAGGGTATGTTGACGCTGAAATTGAGAGAACTACTTGCTGTCATTTCATCACATCGTTGCTTTTGTCCTCTGACTATATTTAAGTGGAAAATATTCCTAGTCTTGGTTTGCTACGTGAGAAATAATTAAACATTAATCACAGAATATTCAGTCTCTACTTTTTGTTCTTTGTACAGCAACAAACATTGGTATCTTTGGTTCTTCAGCTGCCCTCAAGTGAATCAGTTTGAAAATAATAATGAGAAATTAGCCCAATATTTTACATGAGCCAAAAAGTTCATGGAAGTCAGCAAAAGAAAATCTTCCCTTTGAGTATTGGGGGTGGGGGGGTGGGGTGTGGCAGGAAAAGAAGACGAAGTACATTCTCTCTAACTTGAAGCAAATTCTATGATCCGACATACTTTGTTCATCTTTTTGCCTCAAAGAATGTTGTCCTTTTCACAGACCCTTCACAGCTAAGAAATTTGCTGGGAGATCTGAGAGGTAGCATTCTTCCTAACCAGAACTCATTACCTTGTTTAGATAAAAACAGCAGTAATTCAACTCCCCAAATGACTTGAGTTCCTGCTGTCTGACTGTTGGTAGGCTAGCACAACCTGATATCTCACCTTAGATGCTTCCTTTAATTTAGCATTGGCTCTCTCCTTGGCCTCTGGTAGTTTGAGGACAGAACCGCAAAGGCTAGTTTTTCATGTGCTGAAGCAACTCCAGAAAGGGCTGTTCCTTCTGAATTATCAGTCCTTCCCCAGCATGATCTCTGGGTTGATTTTTTTTCCTCATTTTTCTAAGAGATGAAGGATGTGTAAAGGACACATCCAACTTTAGTCAATAGGCCCATTATTATGATTGGCTGAAAACCATAAAATGCATCCATCAAGCCATTGTGTTGCATCTTGTGTTAAATTAGGGTGATAAATAGTCCTTTATCTGTGACGTCACCTACTAATCTATTCCAAAAACTATTTACCACTGCCATTATGCATCACTCACACTCCTGCCAGCCTGCTTTAAAAAAAAAAAATCCTCTCCATGATAAAGCCTCACAAGACTGTGTTTGATTCTGCAGATAAAAATATTGTCTGTTATTTTCATATCATACTGTGAAACGATTGCTTCATCAGTTCCCTAAGCTATCTTAAGTGTGCAGTAATGTCCTCAATGCTCAGCTTTGGGCATTGTAACTCATGTACCTTTAATTGTTTATAACTTATACCAGAACTGGACAAAGTCCATTTGCACCCATGCTGCTTTATAAGTACATGGATGGCATATTTTTGCCACTTGGTTCTGGGTCGAATTTAATCCTATCAACAAGCCTTTAACATAAAAATTTGTCTGGAATGTCTTAATAGTCTCAGGAGCTATGTAAAAGGATGTGTGACAGTTGCTATCAGTATGCTTGGGGATTGGATCTGATTTTACACAAAATGTTCTCATAAAATTAGACATCTTTTAGCTCTTAGAAAAACTAGTTATTAAAATGAAACCAAGAGGAATGTGCAAAAAAATTTTAAATCCCAATCTCAAATATAACCTGTTTTAAATTACACACACACACACACACACACACACACACACACACACACACACACACACACACATAAACCCGCGCACACGCACGCACCTTGTGTCACTTTCTCTTTTGGATTTCTCCTAAAACAAGCAAATACATAAGCCTAAAATATTTCACTTTTTCTCCTGTAAACAGGAAGAGGCAAAATGCAGAGTGAAACACAACACTGCTCATTGTCATTTCAGTCAAAAGAACAGAGCCTAATAATGTTTAATTTACTTTTAGCTTTAATTCAAAGAATCTAGAGTATTGTTTCTTGCTGAGCAGCAAGAATGAAGACATCACAGCTCCTGCTTCATTCTTGAGTTCCATGTAAGATGATTGGCTTAACCATAAAGAAATAATGTACATATCTAAACTGCTCAAGCTTTAATGGGCTACATTAGATGGGCTACATCCATCTGCTGTCCTTGTTTATATATTTTGTTTTTCAATTTTACCTTTTTTTGATGGACATATGGGAGAGAGTTTGCTAATATGTTTACTGGGGAGAAAAATACAACTAGATTTTTTTCACTATGCTTACATGTCCCCTTAGGATAAGTAAGGAAGGAACTACTTACCTGAAAGGTGCTACTTAGTCACTGTCTAGTAAATGATTTTTAAAAATCATTTTAAAAACAGCATCTTTCTTCCTTCACTCACCCTTCTCTCTCTCATCAACACTTACAGAATCTACACATATTAGAGGGAAGAATGCCATTCTAAGACTGAATGTTCTTCAGCCAGTCTTGACAGAAGTTTGGCTTCAACTCAGCACTCCAAGGAAAACACATTGGAGCTTCTCCCACTCAGGGAGTGACTCTCACATGTGGGATCTGAAGGCAGGGAGTGGTCTTGCCTCCAACAGAGGTGCAAAGGGCCTCCATTCATGTTCATTTGCCTATCGGTTTCTTTTTTATGTAAAGTGCCTTCCTTCTAGACCATTGCTATATTGCAGAGGTAATGTTCATTGTTGAGTAGAAGCATACTTTAATTCTATTGAAATATCAGTCTACCCTTACTGCTGAAAACATTCACACACACACACACACACACACGTGCATGTGCACACACACACCACTCTTGCACTCTAGCCTCACACCCCTATTCCAACAAATCCTGGAATCCTCACCATTGTATAGTAACTGCTGTTCTTGCCACCTTTTTTGCTTCCTGGTGGGTCTGTAATTGTCATCTCATCCCTGAAGCAACATCAGGATCACTCAATAAATTGACTGTCAGGGGATATTTGAAGAACAGAACAGCTTGAGCTCTAGAAGCCAAGAGCTTCATGGCCCCCAGCCCAGAAAAAGGAAGCAGTAGAGGATGAACAAACCCCATTCCATTCCACTCCTCCAACACGCTAATGAGAACAACGCAAGCATCTCAGCCCCTACTTCTACTCAGAGACAGCAAACTACAACACAAATATTAAAGAATTGAATAAAAACCATCCTCGACTGTTCTTTCTTTCTTTTCAAGAATGAAACTGAGAATAAGATAACCAACTCCTACACTGGGAGGTAACTCCAGCTTTAGCATGTAGGTGCAACTTGCAACCGTTTCATGCAGATGTAGTAAGCCCTGACTTTCTAGAAGTCATGCATCGACAAGGGCTCTTCTATTACTGCTCCTGACTTAAAATATGAATGGTGACATCCTCAGGCTCCTATTGCTAAGATTCTGGTGTGCACTCCTCTTTCAGAATCCTGCTGTGAGGACATTTTCTATCTTGGTAGCTTCAATTTGGAAGCATGTTGGTGCTTTTGTTAGGAAAATGATTAAGGGGAAACCAGATCTACCATCCCAGTTGCTTCTGAGCAACTGGCCTATGCTTATGGGGTAAAATCAAGAGCATGAGGGGGGACTGGTAAACTCAGACAGCAGACATTTCTGTTAGAAGATTGTTGTATTCATCAATGCAAAAGGGCCTGGGCAAGGATGGTACGATAGGAAGTATTTACTCACTGCACTGTGCTTCATCATTAAAATTCACTGAATCATACAAGGTTTGTCCTGTGAACTCTACTTTACAGACTAGAAAATAGACTTCCAGAGATGTTAAGAATATTAACAAAGTCCTTCAACTTGACTTCACAGTCTTTGAGTTTCTCCTTCCAATCATGCTGTTTTTCAGATGAACCCTGAAAATCAAGGAGGTGTTGGTGGGAATGGAAGGTAGGAATGATAGTAACATTACACTGTAAATGAAAAAGCAAGCTGGACACATTCATCTATGTATGACCTAATAGTGTAACATACAATTATACCTTCACTTCAACAAGCCTTTATTAAATCAACAAATATTACAATATTAACCAGCACTTAATAAATCAACAAGGCTTTAATAAAGATGCTTTTGTGCCAACTACTGGGCCTCTGCTGTGGTCACCCAAATATATATAAGGCACCATGTTATTCCTGGAGTCATTTAAATGACATTGCCCCATTTGGAAGGAAATGGAAGGACTTAGAAAAAAATTATACTAAGTGCAGTGAGCCAGACCCAAAGAAACATGGACTCTACGGTCTCCCTCATAGGGAATAACTAACACAGGTTTAGGCTAGTCACAGCAAAGGATGACAAGAGCCTAATAGCTATGCCCTTATGAACTCATAAGATGATGCTAAGTGAAATGAACTCCATGTTCTGGAAACAACTGTTATATCACTGTTGTAATTACTTTCAACATGCCATGTGAAACCGTAGCTTGTATTGTTCATGATCCTCTTGTATCCCCTTCCTGTGGTTGTACCCACATTATCACTGTATCTCATATGAGTACACTGGATACTGTATATACTGCTATTAGAACTAGGGAAGTGAAAGGGAATATCAAAAGTGAGAGACAAAGGATAAAAAGACAAATGATCCCAAAAGCAATACTGGCAAAACCATTTGGTGTAAACCAACTGAACAACTCAAGGGGGGAGAGGGAAATGGGGAGGGAGAATGGGGCAATGAGGGAGGAGGTAACAAACAGTACAAGAAATGTACCCAAGGCCTAACATATGAAACTGTAACCTCTCTGTACATCACTTTGACAATAAATAAGAAAAAAAATATGATGAACAAGAATAGGGAATGACCTAATAGGATTGTTCCTAGAAGGCTAGGGCATGGCTTTAACTAACAAGTGTGAGGCTCTGAGTTCAAACCTCAGAACTCGACAAAGAGAGAGAGAGAGAGAAACAAAAGGATAATTTCTATGTTATCAGAGTAGTGACTGGAGTTTTCCAGGTCAAGTTGTCTTTAAAAAATGCAAAGGGAAAGCTAAATTCTAAAGAATAATTAGCTTAGGAGGAAACACAGAGCATAAAAAGTATATCAGTGAAAATAGCATGCACAAAGTTTCTGAAAAGGATTTCTAGCTAAGGTAGAAGTGCCATGCTATAAAGTAAAAAGATAAGAATGTAAATAGAGAACAACGAAAAGGAATGGCTAAACTCAAAGTTCTATATGTTTTTGTCCTCAATTCAGACAAGTAGCATTAATCTTTTGGTCTTAATCCTGAAGCCATGGTTGGCTGTTCTCAGCTGTGGGTACAGGTGGAAGAGGCTAGGCATTCTCATTTATGTGAGTAAAAAAGATCAAAGTGGATGTCCAGAGCCAGGGTCACCAGGGAGGGAGGGAAACCCAGTCATGTGTCCTCCCTCCTTCAATCTCAGAACCAAAGGAAAGAGGTATATGGAGACTGGTAATAGCCTGAAAGATAGATATATCATTACTCATCACTCCCACGGGGGCCTGGAAATAATGATCTTCTGCCTTAAATAGACATACCTATCCAAACCAGCCATGCTGGCTACCCTATAAACACAAAGGTTGCCCCGTTCCTTGAGACTTTGCCTAAAAGGCCACATCAGATATCCACTACCCTATCCATGAAGAAAAGTCCTCCCACACTGAAGGAGACAAATATGGAAAAAGGCACCAACTAAGCTAGAAAATAAGTGGAACAGTGAGATCTGAACAAGCCCCTTAGAAGGGAGAACAAAGGAGAGGGCTTGATTTAGATTTTGACAAGATGCATGAGTTAGGAGAAAATTGGAAAGGGACATGTCAAGTTCAAGAATATGGCCAGGGTTCTGGTCAGAGCTGGAGAGAATGAGCACAGAAACAGAGCCAGTGGATGGGAGATAACTAGCTCAATATATTTGTCTAGGTGGGATGCATAGAGAGAAATTATTGATGAAAATATCTATATACTTTGGAAACTAGGAGAGATTTAGCTACTGAAAGAAAACATCCACAAAAAGAGTTTTCCATTTGCTCTTGCCAATGATGGTTGCTATTGATAATTTTCCAAGAGTCTCCTCCTTTTCAGTCACAGCTATTTCCACGGGAGGAAGGGGGAACACAAAGTGGAGGAAAACCTATACAAGAAGAGACTAGGAAATGTGGTGTCAGTGGCCATCAGCAATTGAGTGGACAGAGAACACAGTTGGTGTCTAAGGCCCTCCCCTGCATCAGAGAATCAGAGCTAAAATGGAAATGGCAGTTAAGGAATAGGGGTGTGAAGAAACTGAAGGTATAGGTGATAAAATTAAGAAAGCAGAAAAATAAAACAAAAGTCAATTCCCTGAATGCAGGGAGGATAAATGGAAACTGTTAATCAAAATAAACTCTTGCTGAACAACACTGTTGATAAAAAAATTATACGTATGTAAGTCTCTATATGTGTGTATGTCTGTATATATTAGATACTTATGTTAATTTTGACAATGACTTAGACCTGTAGATATAAGCAAGTGCAGCTCTGCAATAAGAACCACACTTGCCTAAAGAATGGAAGAATGTTGCCATTGCTTTTGCTCTGCTATGACAACACATGAATGAATAATGAAATGAAAGTTAAGGTTTCTGAAAGCTCACCAGAACAATTTTTTACTTTCCTAGGATGAATGGTTAAGTGGCACTTTTCAAGACTTTGATAATAGTTTCTAAATGAAGGAATGAATATCAAGAGCTTAGAATGTTAACTCAAGCTAAGACTTTGAGGAGACCTTTGGAAATATTTAAAAAGATAGATTAGTGAAGCAGTGAGGCAGAGATTAAGTGAACATGATTTCAGATCTGTCATGTGGCATTGCATCTGCCAGGTTATTTATTTTTCAGAGCTACCCTCTGATGAATCAGAATCACCTTTAGGAGAATCCTTATTGAATAACATTGAGAGAAGTCAGAAATAACTGATCATTGATGTGATTTAATTCTTTGGCCAATAAAAATATTTTTCATATTTATTCAGAATAAGAATTGCATAATGGCTTATTATTTGTTAGGTTTTTTTATAGATGCACTTTCTAAATCATTGTTTTGAGCAAATGAGATTCTTAGTCTGAACAACAAGCTAGTTCCATTCTGCAGTATTTCAGAAGCCATGATAGAGAGATATAGCTCTTCAAGGGATATGTCTTTTGCCTAACATCATCTTTGAGGTAGATAGAAGGAATGTACAAGCCCCCTAAGCAGCCCCTAGTTAGATTGAAGAAGGAGAGAACTGCCTGCTTCAAGCAAAGCACAGGTTTCAGGACTGTCATCAATATGTGTCTGGTTCTCTGTGGCACACTGCTCCAGGACCTATGGTTCTCACATAGTTCTTTCATAATTGTGCCTCCTGATGTACTATATGCATGCGTTACACAAGAACACCCAGTGGTCCTGAGCTTTCCTCTCTTCTCCTGGACCATCTCTTAGGAGGGCATGGCTTATCTGTAAAGAGCTTGGCATAATCTTCAATTTGGTAGCTAACACAGAGAAATAGGAAGAAGTCCATTTCTGCAGAGAAGAATGGTGGGTAAATGCAGTCATAATACTGGACTTACATATATGAAAAATGGATCTAGGTAGGCTGAGCATATGGGTGGCACTAGAATAAATGAAATGGAATCTGAGAATAACAGAAGGGGTGATATTGTTCAAAGTACATTGTACTCCTAAATTGACATGTTGAATTGAAACCCTCTTTAGTACAACTATTCAAATATAACATAAAACCAAATAAATAAGAATTATAAAACAAAATGAAATCAATTTTCAAGGCGAAGAGGTTTTGGTTGGAGAGTCAGAAGTTTCCAGGATTGATCTATTTAAAGCGTAAGCATGGACATTTTCTTCTTCTTCATCATCATCATCATTATCATCATATTTACTGAGTCTCTTAGAGGACTCTGTCACTTTCTTTTTTCTTTTCATTTATTCTTTCAACAAATTTGTACTAATACTCCATGAGAAGCAAGCCTGTGGTTGTATGGAATATCAAGATAAATCAGAGAGAATGATACCGATACAGATAAGCCCTTGAAGGGGAAAATGGGCAGTGTAACAATATAGACCCAAAAATCTTCAATAAATGGTCATCAGACTTGGTTGGATTAGATATGTGATGCAGTATTTCTCTAATAATTCTATTTACTGGAGTTTGTTCAACCTGTCTAGTTGGAGAACATGGGTTATTAGAGGCATGACCATGGGGAGGAGTCATTATATCTTGCTCCTTCCTATATGTTTTTCCTAGCTTCCTGTCTCCTATGAGGTAAGTGATATGCTTGGCATCCTCTCTGGCTACCCCAGGCCTACAGCAATGGAGCCAAGTAACTGAGGAATGAAACCTCCAAAAACATGTCAACAAAAAAGGATCCCTCTTCCTTAAAGGGAAAACAAGGCAAGCATTTATTCTTGCTGTGTGTCCTGCATAAAACTGAGAGTTTCTGAGGGATCATTGTTTTTCTGTCACTCTTCTCCTATGTTCAGTTCCTTATTCTGCTAGTTCTTGTACAAACTCTGGAATAGATATAGATGTTAGTAGAAAGAACATGATGAAACACAGGCCTCAAGACTCATTTTACTTGAATAAATATAATATTCAATTTTGAGTACAAACACAGAAAAAAAAGTACCAGACACTTAAATGATTTTTTCATTGCTTTTTTTTTTTTTTACTAAATATGAAATTCTGACTTGGAGAAGGAGACAAAAAAATCCTGCAGAAAGCATGTGTGCAAGGAAATTCTGCAGCAGGTAACATGTCATCATAATGGGAGACAGCACTGATTAGAATCTGAGTTATCAGAGGGGAACCCAAGGACCCCAAAATTGAGGCATGACACGGTCCAAAGAGGTAAAGCAGAGCTTTGCAAGGGGTGAAAAGTTGAACAAAATTGCATGAAATTAAGCAGAATAGAACAAAAAGTTAATTTCCCTTCAAGTCTGTGTTTGCAGGTTTGATACCCTAAAGCATTTCCATTGAACCCCGCATCACCCCAAAGAGCATTATCTACTCTTCCCTTAGAAGTTCCTAATATTCACCACTTAAATCATTATAAAATTGGACATTTTTAGTCAACTAGAGAATAGGAAGGTTTTCCCATCAAAATAATAATAGACATTACAGCATTTAGAAGTAAAAAAAAAAAAAGGGAACATGATTAAGAACCAAAATAGCATAAATTTGTTATCGGTACTCATATTTTCCAAGTACCATTGTTCTCCCTCTGCTACAACACACACAAAGTAGTATTTCATTCGGAAAGTTGTATACCAAGCAGCACAAATCTGGAAGGGTTGAGAATTACTGCAACTGTGCTAGAGTGAATTCACTTATCCCATTGGGTCAGTTTTCCATCAATATGAGGTTGCTGAGTTGGTCAACAGTTTACTGACTTAGAAATCTAACAATAAATGATGGTCTCCACAGTATGGATATATTTCAACTACATCCACTGCTATTTCCTCCATCAACAAAAAAGCATGACAGTGAACTAGACATGAATAATAAATGTCTTGTCTTCTCAAAAGAAGTGCATAGATGGAGGGTCTCTAAAATGTTTTCTTTCTTTTTAAATTGTCAAGGTGAAGTACAGAGGGGTTACAGTTACATAGTAGATAGTAAGTTCACTTCTTATCCAACTTGTTACCCCCTCCCTCTCTCTATATATAATATAAACATAGTATATACTACATGTAATATATGCATATGTGCATACCATACAGCATAGAGTGATATGTTTACAGATATATATATATACCTTTTATTATCTGCATGACTAGTACATGACCAAACATATTAGTAATCAAAGATTTACATTTGTGAGTCCCTTTCTTTCTTTTCCTTTCTTTCTCTTTCTTTCTCTTTCTTTTCCTCCCTCTCTCCCACCTTTCCCCTCGCTCCCTCCCATCTTCCCATCCTTCCTTCCTTCCTTCCTTCCTTCCTTCCATCCTTCCTTCCTTCCCTATTTTCCTTCTTTTTGCAGTAGTGATTTTCGAACTCAGAGCTTCACACCTGTTGAGCAGGTACTCTAGTGCTTGAAGCATGCCTCCATCTTATTTTCCTCTGGCTACTTTTTTCCTTTTTTTTTTTGCCTGAACCATACTGGAGTCTCCTATTTATATTTCCTTCCATAGCTGGGATGATAGAAATGCATCAGCATGCGCAGATTTGCTTTGTGTTGTTTTGCTTTGCTTTCTGTTGTTCTTTTAGATATAGTCTCATTCCTTTCTGCTGACCTTACCTAGAACTACAGTTTGGATCTCAGCCTTCCATGTAGCTAGGAATATAGGCACATCCTACCATGCCCAGCTGTGGCTTGAGATTGGGATCTCACAAAATTTTGCCCAGGCTGGTCTTAAACTATGTATTTGTCTCTTGAGGAGCTAGAATTATGATATGAGCCTTGGGTGCCCAGAATATTTGTGATACCATTGGGGACAAGTTATTACTTAAAAGGTCAGCATTATGTTTCTTCTTTTTTTTCCACAAACTTGAATGTCTGTCCTATAACCTAAACTGTTCTAATGTTTAAAAAAAGAAAGACAACATTTGTCTTATATGTCTTTAGGCAGATATAACTACTTACATAAAATGAAGTTCTGAAACTCTAGAATTAAATCTGTTGTATGCACTACATACTTTAGATGCTTAAGTTAGGGCTTCTAAGCTTGGAGATGACAGGTTTTTTTTTTCTTTTGATTGAGATCTATGGGTCTATCCTGTCTTATATATTGTCTATTCTTGGCACTGTGGGGAAAAAAGGCCAAGAAACCGCCTATATATCTTATGAACAATTAAACTATAACATAAATGTAAGTAGCTGGAAAGTAAGCTTTTTCTAAAAGAAAATACTTAACTGGGAATTTTTGTGCAAAATTTAAGGAAACTCATCAGGACCAGAATTAAATATTAACATGAGCTAGTCATTTCTGAAAGTAAACAGAAAATTCAAACAGGAACAGTCCTTTTTGAAAAAAGGGAAAATATTCATATTACTGTACCCACTATAAGTCTAAGCAACTTCCCTTTAAAGCAAACATAAGCACATGAATTCTATCTTTCCTGGAGTAACTATATGGATTTTTCAGGGGTCATAACAGCAATGTACATATGTGCTCTCCAGAATAACAATTGTAACATCCTATTTCTTTCTGGAATGCCCATGTAAAGATCATATATTTCTTATAGCTCTCTGTCTTCTTCATTCCTTTCAGGTGTTCCAAATCCAAATTGCATTACAAAAGTTATCTAATAAACCTGATTCTGCTCCAAATATCCCACCAGGCTGCCCTTTTCCCATAATGCCATCCAGATGGCCTTCAACCCACAGAAAGCTATTAGAGACACAATAATATTCCTAAAGTCCTTGTCCCTTCAACTCCCTCTTCTTATGTACTGTTTATTTCCCCTAAGCTCCACTTGCTAATTAAGAAGAGACACAGGAAAATAAACTTTATAAAATTCAGAGGCCTACACAGGGCACTAGCTGCTTTTGTGTGTGTGTGCTTACATATGACTCCTCCAATGAAAATAAAGAAGGAACAGGAAAAAGCTTAGTAGGTTTTAAGACACCAATGGCCAAGGAGGAAAAACTAAAGGCTATTGGCATGAATGAAACCACACAAATAGTTTTGAAATCTATCAATCAACTAACTGCCCAGTACCACTTCAAATTTAGGTAAGTGCCAACAAAGGTTATTTCCTCCCATTATAAAAAATTATTCTTCAAAAGCTTATAGTGATCCTTCATCTTGAAAGCAGTGAAGAAGTAAGGCAGAACAAAGTAAAGTTTCAGGGAGAGCTGTCAGCTACCAGAATGAGAGAAAAAGATGTGTTTGGACCAACATCTTCTTTGAGCCTCTGACCAAAATGAGTACAGGTGGATTTTATGACAGCTCAAAAATATCTCCGAGACCTATATTTCTCTATGTAAAAGAATGTACCTGTCCAGGCAGATTTATTAAAGGTCAGTAGTTAATGAGTCATACTTACCAGGAGTTAGAAGTCTCCAGGGCTTTAATTCCTTTGCCCTGGGAGTTCTTGAGAAGGCAAAAGTTCACCTTGAGTTTGCTAGACAGCAACGTTATCCTTCTTTCTCTTATCCCATATTCACACTCACCCATGGAAATAGAGGTAAATTCTAAGAAGTAAATGTCTAAAAAACGCAGCAATTATTTAGTGCAGTAATCAAGTCTAGAGTCAGGTGCACTGGCAAGGTCAGCAGAAGAGAATGGGATTCAATAGCAAAACCATGCAGATGGCTTGCTTTTTTTCCACTTGTTTTTAAAAATGTTCCTGAGCCTAAAAACCAGCAACCAAAAATTTCTTACTTTGGCCTAAATACTGAGGGTGTTCTTCCAGTCCATTTGTTGATATATAGTTTCCATGTTAATAATAGCTAATTATTTGGCAAAAACAACATCCAACCTATTTTCCCTCTAACTCCCACATAACAAGTGTCATTTGAAAGATGGAGCTCACAATGAAGAGGTTACTTCTTTCTCTAATGAATTAGAGGGATTCAGAACTAGAATATCTGATCAAATCCTGAACACATGCTCTTGTGGCAGTTAAGTCTTCGAACATTTTAAGGAAGATATACATCTTTTGTACTTTTCTTTTCTAACAAAAAACTCAAAGCAAATAGAAACTTATAAATTGACACTCCAGACAGGTACTTTATTTTCTCTTTAGGATGTCAAAATACACTATTTAGGGTTTTAATACAATTTGCCCTCAAAAGTAGCTTCAGTTAATTACCTTGTAGCTTCTTGATTATTGGTATGATGGGGAGGAGGAGTTGGAAAAATGTATTTGCATAGTCCTTGACTGAATGAATTCTTCTCATCTATTCCTTTCCAGATAGGCAACTAGCCTGTTCCCAGACCATATCAGTCATGAACTGGAGCTCTAAGGGTGATTGATGCATACATAGAGGCCACAGAGATGCAGATGCCAACCACTAAACCCATGACCTTCTGTGATCTGGAACCAAATGCCTTCAACTATGGTCATAACCTCCTGCTTTTCCCCAACTATGGTCATGACCCTCTGCCACTTGGGATGATCAGCTTTTTCAGAAATATATGAATGCAAGCAAAGACAGCATACACATGCTTTTCTGTTTCAGTACTGCAGAATATCTTCAATCCAATACTCTGCAAGAATTTCTAAACTGCACTAATTCTTGTCTCATTCTTCTAGCTGTGACATACTTTGCTACTGTCAATAATGTTCTTGACATTTACTCTTCATAAGCCTATTTTCAAAGAAACTTTACATCAGTATTACAAGTAGAAAAGCAATGGTCTATAAATTTTCTGATTCCCATATCCCACAAACCAAATATTTTGAGCATGTACAAACAGTCATGCCTTGTTTTATTATATAACATTGTACACATATTACATAGAAATATTTGTTGAATAACGAATTAAACTGTAAATGATCAGTTAAGAATGAACATAAATAGAATCTCTTATGTTACTTTTTGTAATGAAGTGGATCATCTGCATAATTCCTAAAGTATTCATGTTAAGATTTGGTGACTATTATTCTAATACATACAAAAATTTTAAATATAACTATTGAATATATCAAAAAATCTTTACACTATCTAAAATATCTGAGATTCCTATCAGTAGGATGGATGTCTCAGGGTTCTATTTCCAGAGGAACTCACTGCATAACAAAGAGAAAGACTAATGCTCAAAGAATTCTTTACTCTTTCCCTCTTTATTAGATTATGGTTACGACTTTTGTGTCCAGAGATGAGACATGCCCTCATCAAGTTACAATATTCACCTTGTGCTTGTATCTCCGGAATGGCTCATGCTAAGAGACATAGATATGGATGTGGCTACGGTGTGTTGGATAGATGCAGATCTTTCAATATCTGGACTAAGCAAAACTGTTTCTCCCTAAGTGGTTCTTGTTTTTAAGGTTTGAAAATGAAAGAAGAATAGATGGTAGAACCTAGAAAGCCTATCTAGAGGAGTCCTTTTTTCAATTTACAGAAATAACTAAATGAACTTAAGGTTTTGGTGGTACTGATTTTGTTTGCTTTGCATATACATAGGCATGTGTGTGCGCATGCTCCAGTGTGTACTTCCTCATGCTCCTGCAGTCTGCCATTATGTACACCTAGCAGAGCACATTGTGTATAGTGGATGATTCCAAAAGCATTTGCTAATCCATTGATGTCTCCAATGCTGGCTTTTAAATAATAAAATTGGCCAACTGCAAACAATTTTATTTCACTGTTTCTGCACACATGTGATCTAGTAATATATGATATCACAATGGAGACTGAATGGATGGTAATCTCAGCAGTGGTCTTGTTACTCCCTTTCATGAAATAACTCCAGATGTCATCATACATTTTGATCGTGTACCTCTGGGTCTTAAAGTCAGAATCTGCAGCAAGTGCAGTCAAGTGAGTCCAATCAAATTGTTCCTAGGCTAATCCTTCTAAGTCATGTGAAGATATTCACTTTATCCTTTACACTTTGCACAAATTGTTTTAATCCTTTTGTCTTTTGCCTCTCAGTAGAGGAAAATCCAAATCCACAATATAGAATGGCTTATGAGATAGAGTGAATATAAGAGCTTTTATGTAAAGGATCATTTACAAATATTACAACTTAGCATCTATGTAGTGACATCTTTCCCTTTGAAAAGGCATGTTAGAAAGGTGCAAAGAGTTGTTTACAAGGCCTTCCACACACCTTTCACATAAGAGATGCTCTGTGCTTTCTCCAGCTACTTGTAGGATGGTGGCCATCTTTGGTTTCCTCATTCCTACTTCATGTCTGTTATCTCCATCTTCATCACTGATTTTAATCACCACCACCCCTGATGATAGTCATTATCTTTTCATCCATTCATTCTGTTATTCCTTCTTTCTGCCATCTTTTATCTCCATCATATTGGTCAAGTGTCACCATGCCTATCCACTCTCTGCTTATATGAAATATTTCTGAAGTCACTAGGACTTCCAAGATTGTGTGAGAGAAATAAGATTTTACTATAATAACAGAGATATTATCTTTCATTTATTGAATCTGCTGTGTGTTAGCAATGGGCCAAGAGTTTTATATGTGTCAACCTATGCTCTAACCAAATGAATCAGTGCCATAATTATTTAACTTTACCCCTGAGACTGATAAAGTATAAACTGGTTAGTTGGATTAGTTGATTTTCTCCATGTCATTCAGCCAATGTTGAATAGTATTAAGTAGTTTTCACAAAACTTGTTTGTTGTTGTTTTGTTTTCACCTCCCATAGATGGTGAGTTATTTGGATTTTGCAATAATTTGTCTCCTACCTAAGCTATTCTCAGAAGTACCACCAGCTTGACCATTTCCTTTATTGAGTAAGTTTCTTTTAACAAAGATGTCAGAAATATGTCACTGAACGTGTACTTGGTGAAGATACCCAGATCTCTTTCCCTCTGCAGCCTAATGTCCTCTGGACCTAGCAGAACATCTTGCACCTGGTGGATGAATCTAAAAATTGTGCCAGTCAATTGTGGCTCTATGATCGATTTGAAATAATAAAATGTTTCATTCAAAGAATTTTGATATAATGTTTCTGTGTCAATTTGACAACCTACATAAGGAACTGATTTTTTTAAAGCCATCAAACCTTTGTAATGACATACAAAACAAAGGGACTTAATAGAACCACTTAGATGTGTTCAGAAAAATAATAAGTAAACCTGAGTGGTAAGATGCTAAAACTCATTAGCTCTCTTTTTAAATATTTATTGCTCCACATTGAAAATAAAAAGGGAAATGATAAATTTGGATATTTAGAAATGAAAAGAAATTTTGAGAAAACTAAAATCTCTTATAATCATTTATGTGTCTTTGTCACAGTGTTAGATCTGAGGATTAAGTTAAACAATTCAAACAAGGTGCTGACAACAATGGCTAACATGATGTTAAATATCAGTAAAATTCCATTGGCACCATCTTGATTTGGTTTTTAATCAATTATGTTCAAGAGTTCTTTGTTTCAACTGAGAGTCTTTTATCATTTTTTTATAAATGGCTTTGCATTTGGAAATATATTGATACAATTACATGATTAGAACCTCAAGATTTTTGAAAATATATTCAAAGAAACATCCCCTCTCACTTCTAGTTGGGTGCTCCTAGCCATAAAAGATTGTCATTTTTCTTTATTTTGTATTTGTACTACCAAAGGAAAATAGTATATTCAAGCCAAAGACACACACAAATACACACACACATACACACACACACGTAATTTTTCTTTCCTTCTATAAAAATCATAGCATAGCATAATATATACATATTTCTACATCCATCTAACTCCTAGTTCCATTCCATTGGTCTTTTTCAGAAACTTCTTGGCTATTCTTGTTAATTTTCATATGAATTATACAACCAGCTTCTGTCATTTAGAAGGAAACAATGTGGTATTTTTGTCAGATCATGTTAAATTTATAAGTAAACTCAGGGAGGTCTAACGTCCTAATGATGTTGAATCTTTCTATGCAAGAACATGCTGGGACTTTATTTGATAGAACTAATGTAACCTTCAAAAATACTTAAAATTTTTCTTCAAATGAGCCTTATTTTTACCTGATAATCTCATACCAATATATTTTAATTTTATTGTTATTTTAAAACAATTTTTCTTCCATTATAGCTTTTAAACGATTGTTCGTAAATGTGAACACTTTTCATGCCAGTATATTAATACCCTAACACATGAATGATTTTATTACATTACATTACAAATGAATGATTTTAGTAATATTAGTTGATTTTCTTGGTTTTACAAGTATTTAATTGTATCCTGTGCATGTGTGTGTGTGTGTGTGTGTGTGTGTGTGTGTGTGTGTGCTGCTTTTCTGTTTAAAGCTAGTGCTTTACTACTTGAACCACAGCTCCACTTCCAGCTTTTTGGTGGTTACTTGGCAATAAGAATTTCACAGACTTTCCTGCCAGGGCTGACTCTGAACCACAATTCTCAGATCTCAACCTCCTGAGTAGTTAGCATTAGAGGCAAAGGCCTTGAGTAAAATCACTAAGGACCAGTGTCCAGGCCCTGCGTTCAAGCCCCAATACTGACACCAAAAACTGAAAAAAGAAATAAAAACAACATGACAATGAAAAATGAGTTCTCATGTACTCTCAATATGTACCACTTAATTGTATTAGTTTACTAAAATTCAGTCTAGGTCCCCCCAGAATCTCATGTAAAGAAAGATCTGAAGTAACTGCCCTATGATTTCCTTTTTGTATAAATTCAAACTTGATTGTTGTTCTTGTTTTAAATCAGTACTGTAGCTCCTTAAAAATACTGTGGCATTAAAATGAAGAGGGGGGATGGGGAGAGGGAAGGAGGGAGAAAAATGAGGAAGGGGTAACAAGTATGACAAGAAATGTTTATGTATTCACTACCTTAAGTATGTAACTGTAACCCCTCTGTACATCATCTTGACAACAGAAAAATAAAATAAATACTGTGACACTAGCCCAGTGCTGGTGGCTCACACCTGTAATCCTAGCTAATCAGGAGGCTGAAATTTGAGCATCTGGGTTTGAAGCCAACCTGGAGAGTGAAGTCCCTGAGACTCTTATCTCCATTAATCACAGAAAAGCCTGAAGTGGCACTGTGGCTCCAAGTGGTAGAGCACTAGTCTTGAGCAACAAGGAGCGCAGGGACAGCACCAAAGCCTACAATTCAAGCCCCAGGACCAGGACCTCTCAGTGGATCACCATAGCTCAAAAGCTATATATGTATGATCATATAAGACAAGCATAAGCAAACTCTATTGTTGATGTTATATTTTAAGTTCTAGGTGAATTTCCTTTGGTGTATGCCACGTGGCTACTGTATATGTTTTTGGTACACTGGGTATTGTATATATGCCTACCTGATCTAGGAAAGGGAAAGAAAAATGAGGGTGTAAGATATCACAAGAAATGTACTCACTGCCCTATTACGTAACTGTACTCCTTGTGCACAACACCTTGTCAACAAAATTTAATTAATAAAAAAAGAAAAAAAGAGACAAAGGGAAGCCAAAAAAAAAAAAGGACCAGAAAAAACAAACAAAAAAGAAATACTTCGGCACTTTCCCTTTGATGTATGATCTGAAATATTAAACATCACTAGTATTTTCAGCTTCTCAAAGTGGTTGGGTGATAATTCCACTGGGAATCCACAAGTTCAGAAGTTAGTTGGCTTATTTTGATAGAAGGGAAGTATAAATAAATGAATAATTTATCTGTCTTTAAAAATTATATTAGCACTCATAGTTTGTATAAGGATGGTTAAGTGTGATATTTCCATTTATGCATACGTTGTGTCTCCATCAAACTCACTCTATTGCTCTACTTTATCTCCTTTTCCATTCTTAAAACAATATCAACAGGTTTCATTGCCGTATTTTCATACATGGAAATGATATATTTAGGTCATATTCATTCTAATTCACTTTCTTTGATGTTCTCTATTTCCTCTATAAATTTTTTTTTCTTTTCACTGTGTATCTTATAGAATCAATGTATGTAAAACATTTCCCCTACTTTGTTTTATTGATTTCTAAAATATTGTCATCAAGTTTTCTCCTGATAATTTATCTTCCTCAGTTTTGTAACTATTCTGCCATTCTTACTTGTACATGTTACATTTAGCTTTTAAATATAGCTAATATCTTATTTTTTTCATTTTTACTCTTTGTATATTTTTGTAACTCTTTAAATTCTTATTGCATACTTCTATTGTCCCTTCTTTCATCAGGCAATATTGCCAAATTTATTATTTATTTATATAAGAAATGAAGTCTAAAGATGTTTGAATATTATTTTAGCTATATCACATCAGTTATAACAGGTACTGTCATTTAATATTATTTTTTCTTTTTGTACATACTCTGAAATTGTGGTTGGTATTGCTTCTTGAGCACATGTTAGGACATTTTCTGCCAGAAAGTAGGGGATTTTATTGTCATATCTCTTCCTAAGTTTGGGATTCTTTTCCATGAGTTTTATCATCAACTAATTTCAAAGGAAAAATTCAATTTAACATGTCTGTGTGTACAGTGTACTACAATCAGAAACAACCCCTCCTGTGGCTCTCCTCCAGTGCCAGTGCCCCAACCAATGGCAGAAAGCTTAACTGGGCCATTTTCACACATATGCATAATGTAGTGTGGCCACATTAATCCTCTTTCTTCCTTTCTGCCCTTTGCTTTCCCACTTAGACCAGCATCCCATAGAGAACTTATTCGTTTTTCTGAAGTGTATGTTATGGTTCAAATGGATTTCACCAGAGTATTTCACCTGTGACTGGGCTATACCTTTATCAGACTGCACCCCGGTGCATACTCTCACTTCCCACATTTCCCCTACCATCTATTATTCAATAACTTTTGGTGAGTTTCCCATCTTCATACACAGATGAATTGTATTTTAGAATTGTTCTCACTGTAATAGGCTAAGTTTAGTTTTCTCTGCTATTTATATACCTGGAAGTCTTTGTGGTTTCCTTAACATGCTCAGGACGCTATCAGGATAAGGGCCTGTGATTATCAGAAAATAATATTTACTTTCTTATTGGTATGGAATATAACTTAAGCACAATAAAAGATTCACATTATTATATCATTCTTCTGAATATTTCTTTTCCAGATCATCTAAATCTCGGCTATAGGAGGTGACCTATTGCTGTGTTTCTGTTTTTCCTTTCATATCTTACATTTTTATATGCAGATTTTATAGTATTGGTGCATAGAAAATTACAACAATTATCTCTTCATTGAAAATTTTATCCTTCTGTATTAAAATGGTTTTTCTTTTTTTTTTTTTTTTGGCCAGTCCTGGGCCTTGGACTCAGGGCCTGAGCACTGTCCCTGGCTTCTTCCCGCTCAAGGCTAGCACTCTGCCACTTGAGCCACAGCGCCGCTTCTGGCCGTTTTCTGTATATGTGGTGCTGGGGAATCGAACCTAGGGCCTTGTGTATCCGAGGCAGGCACTCTTGCCACTAGGCTATATCCCCAGCCCATTAAAATGGTTTTTCATCTCATATTTATGTACTATTTTGGTCTGTGTTCTTTTTTACTTGATATCAATGCCAGATTACCACTTATCTTTGCTGCTTACATTTGCTTGCCATGTTTTCTTCTATCCTTTTGGCTTTACTTAATCATACATACACATTAAAGTATCATATACTTAATAGTTAGCAATATATTATATATTAATCAATACATTATTGCTATACTAATATATTACAATACTGTATATAATATATGGTATGCAATCTATTATATTATATAATGGTCCCTCAATTTAGGACTCACTTTTATCCTTCTCACCATTTGGGGATATTTGGTGAGGGCTAAGGACACTTTTTGTTGTCATAACTGTGTAGGTGCTTTTGTGCTATGGAATCCATTGTAAAAATTCAAGTTGGTTGCTAAACCTATAAACCTCAAGAAAGACCCCACCCTCACCCATTCAAAGAATTTCAGGTTCCAAATGTCAATAGTGTTGAGGATGAGAAATTCTGACCTATAGATTGAATTTGTTCTGTGGTTCAAATTGAGATAGTCTCTTAAGCATTGATTTTGAATGATTTCCCTTTTTACCATGATTTGCTTTTATTTCTATTATATTACTTTGTGTTTTTGTACTTACTAATTAAGTCTTTTACCATGTATTTATCTTTTACATGTGTACAATTCTAATATTTAAGAATGGGACTTATAATTAGATTTATTTATTACCTTTATAGTTATATCATTTGTAACCTAACTTTGGGGCTGTATTGAAGAGCTTTCTCTTATGAGCACTGAAAATAGCATCATGGTTTTTTGCTTTGGCAGCCCATCTCAATCCCCTTCCACTTGATTTTGGTCAATTCTGTTATATATTTTAACATTTGTTCATGAAAATATTACTACTAAATGGCTATAATTTTACAAGTTGATTCATCAGCAGTAGATTATATTTATTAATTCACAGTTATTATAGATGAATGAATAATAATGCACTTTTTAATTTCCATATACATTTTTCTCATAATTTTATGGCTAAATTATTCTTACAAGGACATATTTGACACTCAGAATATGACCAGGCACCAGCAGCATGGACCTCAGCTTACTCTGCCTCTATTTTACCTGAATTTCTGCATGGCTTTATTGTTCCTCTATTTTATTTTTCTGAACTCTTCCAGGTCACTTTTCTTTTGTGTTTTTTTTTTCTGCTATCCTATTATTTCTTTCCTGAATACCCTAGGGTTCTTTTTTTATCTATTCTGGCGGTAATGAAAATTGAACTTAGGGCCTCACATTACTTTTATTGTTCAGTAAGTGATCTTCCATTTAAGCTATGCCCCAGCCCAGTTTTTTTTTTGCTGACTTTTTGGGGATGGAATTTCGTGGACTTTTCTGTCAGGGCTAGCTTTGAACCAGAAACTCCCAGGCCTCAGTATCCTGAATAAGTAGCATTCATAATTGTGCCACCTGACACCTTTGGTTTTCTGTAGGATGACTTTTCAAAAAAAAATGTTAATACTTGCATTGATCACATTTATTCACATGTGCCCAACAACACCAATGGAGTGTTTTTTTTCTTAATAAAAAGTATGTTCTTTCATTCCTTTTAAAATATTATTTGTACAGATATTCTCTCCTTATTGTTATTACTATTGATTTTTACTTTTGTATTTGTATCTTTATTTGTATGAGTTGGGGTTTTCTGGAAGAGCTGTCAGTGAAGCATCCAGTGAGCTCCTGGAAGCATCAAGAAGCTAGATCTGTCCCAGGTTAGCCAGTTTTCACAGGAATCTCTTCCTTCCTGCCAAAGTGGCTTATGCACATAAATTCTTCATGGAATCTTTACCTGCTCAACTGCTAGGACCCCATTCAGTCCTTGGAGGAAGGAGGCTCTGCCACTCTCTCCTTTATCCCATTTTTGAAACTTCTTTGTAGTGAAGGAATTCTGCTTATTGTCCCTCTGGATGAGTCTCTGGTGATGAGAAGTCATATTCTCATTGAGAAATTGCAGAACCAGTGATGTAGAATCGAGTTCCCTCTTCTCTACTAACTCCCAAATGGTTCCCTTGAAAATACATTTCCTTTGGCAGCCCTTATAAACAGGCTAGAGTCTGTATTCTAGTTGAACCAAAAATATCATGTAGGTTTTGTTTCCCTTTTTTGTGTGACTTTTTGAGCGTTTCCAAAAAGGCAAATGATGAGTTTATAGACACATGTTCCTAGCAGAATTTTTCCCCACTGATCCATAAAAAAACTCTCTTTTTTTCTGCTATTATTTTTATCTTTTATAAATGTTCTAAATGTTTACCTGGGATATTTTTCTTTTTCCTTTTCTTTTTTTGCACAAACAGAAATTCAATTTTTATGCCATCAAAATGGTTTAAACTCTTTTTCTGTATAATCTCTTTGGTTTTATACTAAATTGGATTTTCCTACATTTACATGTGTGAGTGACAGCACATAGCTACATTTTAGGAGTTTATTTTTTTACCTTTAACATTTTAACAGCCCATAACTGTAAGTTCATATATTGGGTGAAAGATAACTCTAAAAATTTTCTCTAATAATTAAATTTCCCATGCAATAATTATCCATCAAATTAAATAGTTCTAATTATATCAAATATTTCTATTAACTTCCTTTTCTACTCCTAAAGTCCATTACAGTAATTTCTATTTTTATTTTATGACATCATTACCCTTTCGGTATTACAACTTTATTATTGTGTTTAATTCAATTTTACCTGATCAACTCTTTAAAAATTAGTTCTTTTTATGTTTAGATTTATAAAAAGTAATACTCAGTGTGGAGATATTCATTCTGTGACTATCTTGGCATAGATATAGTTCAAAACAAATAAACAAAGAAAAATAGTTATCAAGGAAAACTCAATATTTTTAAACACTCTGTTTAGGTTTGGTTATTCAAGTGTATGGAAATTAGAAATAAAATTAAGATGGTAAATGTTGAGAACCCTTCCTTCTTCTTTTTATTGCCCTCCCTCAAAAGCACATAATTGTATACTTATCTCTCCATGAACAACGAATTCTGAGTTGTGAAAAGGTTTTCTGAATTTTAAAGTGATACTATAGGCTTTTTTTAATCTAAATAGGTTTTTGCAATAATTTAAATCCCTGGGATCAGAGAGGAAAATAATTGAAACAGGGACACTCATTTCAAGAGAGAAAACTGGGTGTAACATTTATAGCAAAATGTTGCATAATATCTTAGACAACATAATAGATTACTGCCAAAATAAATGGCAACAACCATAATCATAAGCCAAGAGCAATTGTTAGCAATACTCCTGCACTGGCTAATATTTTTCTGAGTTCTTGCTTGTGTGGTATTGTGGAGAGCTCACATAGCATTTCATTTAATCAGACACAACCACCTACAAGGTACATAGCTCTCTTATCTCAGTTCCATAAATAAGATAAGCAGAGCTTAGCAGGGGGAAGAACTGACCTGGCTTAACCTAGAAGTGGTGAAGGACTCAAACCCAAGTTCACTTGGCTTGAATACATCGTCATTTAAGCTCTATGTATGCTTAAAGGAATTCCTCAGGGAAGAGATTGTCTCTTGAAAAAAAAAACAAACAAACAATAACCTAGCCATAAAAATGGATCCAATATGAAGGTTGTTTTGGCCTGGATTTTCTAAATGTTTCCAGAAGCTTCCTGTGGCCCACAAAGCTGATGTGGTGATCTTCTGCCCCGCTTCATTTCCACCAAGGCTACAGAAAACATAAGCATAAAAGGCACTGTGTGGCCATGGAGAGTGTAATGTATGGGAGAGTGTAAGTCAGGAGATAGGAAAACAGAGGTAAGAAGCACACAGCACAGCAACCATCAACCAGTCAGCAGCCAAGAAATAGTTATTAATAACAGAACCTACTCTGTGTCAGGCATTGTTACATAGCTTGGGATTTTCCAGCAAAGAAAATTAAGATCTGTGGTCCATTCCACAGAGGTAGAAACAAGAGGAAAAACCAAAAAAAAAAAGAAAGAAAAGAAAAACCACTTCTTTGTACAAATAATAATAATAAAAGCAGAAAATGCTATAAACAGCAAATTAGGTAGAAGATTCAAATGTAATATAGAGAAAGAGCAAGAATCAGGGAGGTGAGAGAACAGGGCTAAAGTAGGAAACAGATGCCAGTCGAGAAAGGAAGACCCATTACAGCAGATTCCAAGTGGAAAATCCATTGAAAGGCTGATGCTTTGTTAAATGACATGAAAAAAAGTGTTCCATTCTAATTTCTCTCTCTGAGAGAATGGTTAAAGTCTTTATTGACCTTAATGTTGCCACCACCATGGTCAAAACATGATTATTCAGTGTCAATTATTTTAAAGATTATGTCATGTCAAACAATGGGGCAAATTGTTTTATAAATGTGATTTCATTTACTTAACACTTGTTTCATATGACTTAATCTATCTACCTATCTGTCTGTCTGTCTATCTATTATTTTTTTTATATATTTTGGGTGCCAGTCATTGAGCTTGAACTTAGGGCCTGGGCCCTCTCCTTTAGCTTTTTCGGCTCAGGGCAGGCACTCTACCACTTGAGTCACAGCTCTCCTTTTGTCTTCAGTCATGAATTAGGGCTAAGGCTGACTTTGAACTGCAGACCTCAGATCTCAGCCTTTAAGTAACTAAGATTACAGATGTGAGCCACCAGCACCCAGCTTAATCAATTTTTAATTAATACTCTCAAATAAAGTTGTTTTGCTTACAAGAGTAGGTGAAAATGAATTTCCCTCTCCCTATTTTCCTCTTGGGGCTCTGCACAATACCAGGCCCTCACCCCAGTGTACAAAATGCATAGGTACTCTGAACATATTTGCTGATGACAGAAAAACAAATACAGATTCATAGAAAAACAGTGTGAGTACAAAAAAAAATATGGATGGGAAAATGAAATGGCAGGGCCCTGCCTGTGTGCACAACACCGGGAAAGCTGTGGGCAGGAGGGCAAGGGAAGCTCAGCGGGAAAACAAAAGCAGAAACATCAAGGAGATTTTTACACTCCCACTTTCCTCCTGTTGCCATTTTCTCTTTTTTTTTTTTCTCCCTGTCTCCCCTACCCGGCCCCCTCAGATGCTTCCTGTGCCAGGGATGCTGCTCGATCTGTTCCAGAGCAGTCTATGCTCCCTCATAATTGATAAATGGAGGTGTTTTCCAATAACCTTATAAATCACAGCATGCAAATGGTTACAGTCAGGATGGGAGAGAGAGAGAAGACTCTGGGTTAGAGAAGCCACGAGTACATTGGAAATAAAGAATACCCCTTGCAACATGACAAATGTCATTTCTTTTGCTATAATTACTTACCTAGGTATTAGCCATGAAACTACAGAAGGAATGGAGAGAAAAAAAACACCACCAACAAGAGATATCATTATTTTAAGGGAACAAAATGCATGATGTATTCTCAAACAGTTTGTGATCATGAAATTACATAACCTGTTATGTTTTAAACCTAAATGGCTATTTTTCACTGTGCTTTATTCTGTTTGCTGTCATGATTGCTCCTGGAAGTAGGTGGAATATGAATCTCAAATTAAAATTTTTATTATGTAAGAGAAAGAGAGAGGAAGAAAAGAATTGCATGCCAAAGCCAAAGAGGTCAAATATAAAACTGCTTGAGTATTTACCACTCTGAGAAGTAAAGAGTTAATGATCACTTTATGGGGGAAAAATAATTTCCGTAATTGTTGAATCATTATTTTTAATTCAAGACAACTTTCACAAGAGGGGTTTTTAATTTAGTAGGAAGCTTTGCTAAATATTAAGTATTTCCAAGATTGTTTACAGCCTAGAATTGGGCATTTTGTATACAGCAGTCTATTGTTATGATTTAACCTAAAGAAAGCCAAATTAAAACTGATTTACTAAATAGGTTAAGGATAGCATACTCATTCACGATTTCAAACCTATTTCATGCTTAGACAGGCAGATCTTAATTATACACAAAAGAATACAAATGTTATTAGCATGATAATAATTATTTAGAAGATGTTCTCTCTTTTAAAAAAATTAAACCAGTATTCTCATTCATGCGGCTACATTTTTCAAGAGAATGACAGCTTTGCTAGTCACAGATATGTTCAAAGTACATATACAATATTCAAAGCTGTGCAGCAGACATGCTATCTGGATGAGCTCGGCTACGCAGAGCCAGCGACGCACTGCACACTAATCATTATGTCCTACCCAGGGTACTACATGCAAATACACTCCTTTGTGACATTTTGTCAAATATTTTTGAGGATCCTCTACTCCTCTATCCCCATGCCCCCCTCAATAATAAGGCATCTAGAAATCAGTTCCACAAATGGCATAGATTCCAGCTAGTCACAGGCATAACACCATGCCAAATTAATGAGAAGAAAATTAAAGATTGACACAGAAGTAGCTAACAGGCAGGGCACCGGCAAGGCAGACTGAAGTTGATATCCCACCTTCCTGAGCTGTGGAATAGAGCAGAGGCAGCAGCCCTAGGAAATTTCTGTGACTCACCATGTACTTGTGTAGCAAAGGTATAGAAACATTCCTTATAGTGTCCTGGCTATGCCATATTGGGCCAATCAATTTAAAGGTTCTACATTTGGAAAACCCACACAGTGGGTTGATACCTATTGTCAATTAGCCCATAGATGATCAGATGGAAATCATAGAAATATTGCAGGACTAAAGTGTTGGCACAAGTACAATTGATGCATTTTTTTGAACATTGATTTGCCAGAAGTGTATCTGTTGTCTATTGCTCCAGGCTGGCATTTTTAATTATTTCTGGGACAAATGGATCCATGGTACACAGAAAATCTGTAGGGCTTCTTGTCAAATTAATAAAATAATAATGAAAGTAGTCATCATCAAATGCAACCTGTCAAAAGCCTTGAGAGGGCTCTAGTAATCTACATGGTTAAACAAACCTAAAATGCATACTACAGTATGCTATTTTAAATCCTAAGTGTGCTGACATAAAATAGATTGTGTAGTGTCCATTGTATACAATGACACCCACTGTGTCAAACCCCCGACTATGTTTAATGACCTTTTTAAATCTTATACCTAGAGTCCATAAAAGCGTTGTAATTCAGTTATAAAACACACTTTAATAATCAAAATGCAGCTGTTAAAATAGCATTGCTCATAATTCTAACTTGAGGCAATTTTTTTGTTTTTAATGCAGAAGAGCAGACCACAGTTTAAAATTCCTATGAGGTCACTATTGGCCATTACAGTGTTTTTTTGCAACTTAATAATAGATGTTTTAAAGTTTAAGTGCAGCCTCAGGCACTCATAAGCATTTATTACAAATCGCTGGTTGCCTCCCTTATGCAGAGAGGAATAACATTTACATACAGTAGCACGGATTAATAAGATAAAAAATTTGAAAAAGCCGTCAGTCAGGGAGCGAAACTGGTGCTAATAAAGCCCACTATATTCTTCGGAAATATCAAGCCGTCTGTTCCAATATTTTGCCATTCCCCATGAGGTATACAAATCCAAATCAGATAAGTCTCAAGCCATGCCAGAGACATGCTGCTCTACTCTCCAGTGGCACACGGCGGCTGAATCTTTTATTTATCTTCAGAGCAATTGTACATTCTAGTATACTAAAGACTGAAATAAACTGAACATCAGTCATCAGAAAGTTTCATAAAACGGGGCCTCTCCCGTCCTTGTTTGCTAAAGCATGATTAGTGAGAAAAATGTAGCACAAAGTATGCATCACGGTAAGGAAATCAAATAGGAGACATGGGACCAATGTAAGCAAGGGCTAGTTAAACAGAACTGCATCTTGCTGGAGTTTCAAATGATGCTCTTGCTTACATGAAATCAGACCTAAAGGAGAGAAAATTGCTTTAGGAAGCAAAGTCCATGGGCCTTTGCTCCTCATTTTTTGGAGAGGCTCAAGCCCAAAGCGGTAAGGGGAAAGCAAATGTGCAATAGCACATGTAATTTCACACGATGATTTAAACTGCAAAGATCCTTGTTCTAACAAATCACTGTGTCACTCTCCAAAACTGCAGCCTAACAGAACTGCACGTAAAATTATTCCTGCCCCTCGGAACACTGCTAATTAAAAAGTACAGCCGTTAGTGTTCTGGTTTGGGGATGAGGTTTGCCCGTTATTACCAGCCCAAGTGAACATTGATAAAAGAAATTTATTTATTTATACATAATTATTATTGTTACCCTCCTGAACAGTGCTGGGGATTTAGAGAAATGAGACGGCACGGTTCTAATTTTTCTTCAAGAAGTCTGCCATATTAACTCCATTGAATAATTACTGAAAAGTAATACACTCGTGTAATATTACCTTATGCAAAATTGCATTAATCAAAAAGTGAGCCTGCTGCAATCAAGTCATTTGAGGATGGGGGGAGGGAGGCATACATGCATAGCATATTTTTTTTTCCTCATGACTTATTTTCCTTACAACAGGGTATTACCTAATAGTTTTGTAGCAATGATCCCAAGAAAGGAGGAGAGTAAATCAGAGGGGGAAAAATATCCAAACCCTGCTCTTACATAAAGAAGGCTGTGGAAATGGTAAATCACTGACCAGCTCTAATCCTGACACCCTCCTCTACTGCACGGGACTCTGTACACAATAAAATAAATCCTGCTTGACCTCCACAAGGAGCCACACCATTGTTCCCCACACCAAGAAGTAAATGTAGCCAATTCATTCATTACATGCAAGCAGCTTTGTAAGAACATAGGACTTAGGATACAAAATGAACCCTTTCTTGTGATGATCAGCTTTCTTCCGAAATGAAGAAAACATATAGGTGGGGCAGAGCTTTCCAGGTGTGCATGAAACATGGTAAATTAGCAAGGGTTCTTGTGCATACATAATGTCTCATAAATACAGAAGCCCTAACAGCACTAATGCAAGTGAAATCATTTTTATAGCCTTTTGTCTCATAAGTGTTTTTTTTCTTTTTTTCAGAGAAGAGTGGAGAGGTGCCTCTCAGATGCGCTCTAGACCTGTGCCACCACAAGGAACAGAAGAGCATCCATCAGAAATGTGAATCTCATTTCTTGATTTTAAAAAGGCTGGGTGGCAAGGTGGCAGGCAGAGAGGTGCAGAGTATTTGCTGTGGTGTTGGTAGTGGTCGTTGGGATGGTTCTTTTTCCTGGAATCCTCAGAGTGGCCATGTCTGCAAAGTGTGGTTTCTCCCACAGCCTCTCCCAGGCTAGCTGTGAATAGTGCCCATTTTGAGATTAGGAGATTAGGTTATTCATCACTTGAGGTACTCCCTGCTGTGAGCAGAGCCAAATCAAAACATCTCTGGAAGGCATTTCAGAATAATTGAATGCATCATAATTTCCCTATTAATACATATCTCATATTACAGATTATGCATGAAATGTTCACATTATCTGTTACTTTTTGTTAACGTCTTGCTCCTTGCCAGTAAATTTAATACACAGAGTGAATCAGCATGCTATCATGAAGGGCTAGGTTACTGATAGCCATATTTTTTTTTTTTTTAGGATTCAGTAGAAAATTAAAGTAAATCGATCATTTTATAGCCCCACTGGAATGGCTACAAGGGCATGTTGCTAAGCAAATGGTAATTTAAATGTACTGTGTAATTTTTCTATGCAATTTACTGAAGGAGGATTTTATTTCTCAGTTTATATCAGATGCTTTTTATCTCTTAGTGCATCATGTATCAGTGATGGGCAGATTATTAATCTATGCTTTAATCAAATGCTGCAGCAAGACAACTGGTCATATAAGCACTATAGGAGTCAAATCCTTTTCTCTGGAAAAAGATGATTACTAGTAACTGAAAAAAAAGGATTCATTCAATATTCACCTGTAGAGAAAGCATGCACTAAATTCTCACAGAAAAGTAATTGGAATAAAGCCAAATGAAATTCAGTAACAAAACTCTTATAATAAAAATCTATAAATATTTTCAAATTGATCATAGGTTTGCACGTGATAGCAGCAAGCTAGCCACAGAAGACACTTATGTGTTTTTCTTTAAGTTTTAAGATTGGGGCAATATTTTCAAATATAACATGGAAGCATATAATTAAGCACTGGAAATATAATAAAAATTTGAAGACAATTAGATCTTCTGCACAGTGAAGTCCTCTTGGGCATATGCAAATAGTAAACAATTTTTTTAAGAAAAAACCTACTTGCTCTATATATTGGGGCAATTTTGATTTTATAATAAATTAAATGTTCCATATCTTAGGATAAATAAGATACAGAAGGGTATGTCTGCTTGATGGCACCTATCATTTCTATTAAATTAAAAGGAAAAAACAGGAGGATCCCATTTACCCTTCCAGTTTCCAAAATGAAGGCAAGATCCTCCTAGTGCTAGTATAAAAAAATGTATTATTGTCATTAATGAAAAAGTTAATGGGCCATTTTCTTATATATCGATTTACATTTTACAATTTGAGTATACAAATGATATGTACAGCAGAGAGCTGATTATTTTTGCTCAAGGAAATAGTTTTAATGTGTTTTTATGGACATCAAGTGTTGTGAATAATGATGCATCTACAGAATGCAAATAGGATGACAGCTCTTGGGCTGTGATCAACAGTCCTTGGATAAAAGGTCTGCTGGGACAATAATGTTCTGTGGAGGGCCTGAACAGTAAAAAATGGGAAACAAGGAGGGCATGGGGGTGTTTGAAAGGTAGATCAGCCCATGGGATTTGGAGTATGTCACTTAGACACAGATATCAGGTAATCGTCTCAGTTTTGAGAGAGAAAGAATATTTAAAAGAACATGCATTTGTGAAACACCAAAGTGCAGGCAGAAAGGATATTGCTGATCCTGGTTGATAACATCAATTTCTGCAATTAGGCAATATATCAGGGATGATTTATAATAACGTATTTGTACCCCAGTCCCAAATCAAGTTTGTAGTACTAACATCTCTCTGCTAGGACTGCTGTTGCCCATTCCTGAAATAAAGGCAATCACTGCTGGGGAAAGCTAGCATGCTTCTAGGAATACTATACAACAAGGGTTTCTGATATAGAAAGCGAAGGACTGATTTCTTAAAATAATATACGTGTGTTGCGTACCTGGGTTATGCAATAAAGCACACTTGCTGAGAGACAATGAACATAGTCCCCAGAAACACAGCTGTTTCTTTGGTTAAACACTAGGATGTGTAGTAGATGCTCTTCACTGAAAGACCCTGTGTTCCATCCCAGCATACCTGTGAGAATCACTGAGCATCTTTCTGACTAGCTGATGTAATAGATTCATGCCATCTTTTGTGTTCCCAGGCCCATCACTATAGGTAAATTGGCTTCATCTATTTCTGCTTAGGACTTCAGGGTTACAATACATGCCTACACACACACACACACACACACACACACACACACACACACACTAGGTAGAATGCCAAGATATCTGGATGAGAGTAGAAAGTTGAATCAATCATTCATCTCCCCTTTCATTTGCATATTTTGGAGAGGGGACTAGTATCCCCTCATCAATGAAAATTCTCATTTAAAAATCTTTCGAATAAGAACATACATACATATGTGTATGTTACCTACTTCAAGAAAAATAAGCTGTGGGTGGTCAATTTCTAGGTATCCAAATAAAAATTACTTTGAAAGGAATGTTTATAAGATCATATAAATAACAAAAATGATTCAGAAAAATTTCTTCACCTGTTTTTTAAATCTGTTTGAAAAAGAAAAGGATTCACAAATAGAAACGAGCATGACCTGAAAATAGCACCCAAGACAGGCTGTATTAGAGAAAATTAAATTAAGTGAGGAAAAATTCTATACCGGTTAGTATCTTTTCTTTTTATTAAAACATGGGTATTTCTTCCAAGAACAACACAGCACAACTGGAAAAGTATATTATTTCATCAGCATATAATAAAGTAATAAAAGGTGGCTGAATGTAGGGAAATGCCTAAACATAGCTGAATATAAACAAGAACCATAATGGAAATGGACAAATTGCTCTTCAGGATGAAGCACAAGTGATGGAACTGGAAATGTAATTGCCCCAGGAATCCAGGATTATCACATCTTTATTTTCCTTTCTTTTTATCTTTATCTAAAAACAATTTGAGAATAGACAAATTGGCAATGCTTTTGTCCCAAGATTACATTCTTACATATTTCATTCACTGCTTTTTCACCCTGAGCCCACAGCTCATCTATAATTGCCACCTTTTAACGAATGACCAGCATAAGATTCTGACTGCTTTTCCAATCATGGCCTAGAACAGGGCATAAGGGAGCAGGCATAGCCTGCCACAATGATGGGTTAACTACCCAAACTTCCTGCCCCCAAACAAAGACAGTTCTAACTTGCAAGAAATAGGGTCCTATTATGGAAATTTAGATAACTAGAAACAATTGAAATTTAAAACACCACTTGAGCACAAAAATAAGTAAATTTGGAAATGTTCCTAGAAAATTATTTAAGCTCCCAATGTTATTCAAAGAGAACGTCCGTCACACCCACCTCTATCCAAAACAAAGTTACTTCTCTAACTTTTTTCTCTCTTCTGGAAATCACCATGCCTACGCCCTCTTATATGTGAATTTATTTTCTCTGCCAAAACCTAGCATCAGTACCTTTAGGCACACATAGGAGATGAGGTGGGTTGGATCTGCTATCTTTAGCCATCTTCACTGCATGGGTAAGAGCTGAAGAGAATTAACTGACCTTCCACGTAGATAAACTAATTGTACAATAAGTCTGTTTACTCCTAAAAGATGAGAGCAAAAGATAGACGGAGACATAGAGTCAAAAACATAAATTCTTTTAAAATATTCTATTACAAATCACTCAGTAAATAGAAGTTGATCATATAGTATACATTCCATTGTGTTTAGTAGACAGACAGACAGGCAGGCAGGCAGGCAGACAGTCGAGTATACTACTTTTTAGTGTAGTTTAGAATTTGTCAAGTTCATTTCACCCACCTGATTATCCAAGAAATCAAAAGTACCACTGGACTCCAAGTCCATTTTCTGAAAATGGTAGGGATTTCATCAATAATCAAAATTGTGGCAAACTTTGATTTTTATACTTTCAGTCTAGATATAAAAATCTTATTCTGACTTCCTTTATTTATGAAAATTGTTATCTCCAATGGAATTATATATCACTTTGAGGGGAAAAAAATCCCACAGTCAAAAGATTTAACCTGGTCTGCCAAATAAAATTATATTACTAATCTCAATCTTCTAAAGGAGTTGCTACTTTACAAATTTATCTAATGCTCTCTTTACCCACAAACAATGCTGTAACATTCACAGAATCCAAAATGTGTAAAGTTGCCTATCATCCCCAATCCTAAAAATAAGCTTATTTTATTTATTCTAAAATGCAATAAACAGATCTACATGTTAGAGAGAGCATTGTAGATTCCACATTTTGACTTAACAACATAGATAAGGCATTCTTCTCCAAAATCATGGTCTTTACAAAAACCACCATTTAATGAATGAAAAATTTTGTCAGCTATAAGCATTACCATCATTTTGCTTCCAAGGAAGAGGCTTCCCCCTCCCTCTCCCCCATGATACAAAATAAAGAATCTGAGGCTGGAAGAGTTATTTTGAAAGCTTAATATCCATTGCCTTTAACAAAGAACCCTGAGTTTTCTTTTGGAAATGAAAACTTTTATTTGTACTCTCAACCTGTCAGGCAACTAACCAATCAAGAAAGCAAACGGGGGTGGGGGGGGGGTGGCTTCCATCCGTATCTGGGGATAGACAAGCTTCTCTTGAAGAAGCGTTTCTCCCACAAAAAGAATGATTTACAAATTCCAGAGTCTCTCTTTGCAGCTATTCTCCAGGAGATTAAAGCAGTACAGCAGCCAGGACCATTTTGTGGGTAGGTTTTTGTAGCCAAATGAAAAGTACATAGAAAACACCTCACAAAAATGGACCAAATCAATAAAGCAAATAAACACTTCTCTTCAGCACTCAGCAGGTACAGACTTATTTTCCCACCATTCTAAAGTAAATCAGCAATCTATCTTGAAAAATAAAAAGAATATTTCACCACAAATTGACTGTGTTTAATAAAATTCAAGCTCTCCTACCCAGACAGAGAAAATTTGAAATCAATAGTCAAATTCCCCATCTCCTTTTAAGTGAGAGAAACTAACATATAACTTTATTGTTGCTCTATGAATTATCCCATGATTCTTCTTGTTGTGGCAAAAAACCCTGCCAATTTCTCACTTCTCAGGTAAGTATGACAGACAAAGCCTGGGAAACAAATCAACAAATGACTGTCTCCTTTGGCAAACAGATGGATTAAAAAGAAAATAATAATTTCCTGTTAAGAATAGTGTCTGCACACCAATCATTGAAGACATCCTTGTTAGAATATCTACTATCATTTTTTTTTTACATTGGGAAAATTCCTTCTCAGATGGATTTTTTTTTGCAATGTTTTCTCTAAAAACAGCACAATGTAGTGTTGAGTGGAACAGCAAAAATAAATAAATAAGGAAGAATTTAACATGGTGCTTCAACCACTATGGTGGAGTACTTTGAAACTGGCACCACGAAAGGCTGCTTGGGCAAACACACACTGCGGGCAATGTTTTATGATTCCAACCACCAGGCAATGTATCTGCCAAGCCAACTTGGGAGGAAGACAGCTCCAGAACAGCCAGAGTTTCCTGGCCTTCTCTTGCTGTTGAAAATTTGTACTCACAGAAAGGTCCCAGGGCAAAATGTGTGGCACTTCGGTGCCCCCTTGTGTCCAATTTGGCAGCAGCATATGAACTACACCACATCGATGTAGAAAATTAGAGCAGAATTTCTTAAATTCCACTAGAGCATGGGGTAGGGTGAGGAAAGAATTGAAATGATCTACCTCTGCAGCTGTGAAAAAAAAAAAAAAAGAAAGCCAGTTGTGGCTCACAGAGAGATTTCCATGGTGTTCCTTTCTCAACATTTCATATGCCCTCCACCTGCACCCATTGGCTGAGATTCATTTGGAATAAAACCAAGAGTGAACAGTCTTGCATATCTGCTTCCCAGACCCCCAGAAACAAGGAAAATCATTTAGATAGAAAACATGCAATGTTTTTATGGTCAAGATTTAGAAAATGTGGAGGCAGTATTAAAATTCTTTTTGATAAGACTCTTTCACTTGGCCTCAAATCATTCCTAAAGGTTCAGTCTTGTCAGATTATTTTATACATTTCCATGACAGTAACTATTTCATTCCCCTCATCATTATCCTTTATCCCCTCCATGCAAAATGACTGTATAAAATTGGGTCACCAATGGCTGAAAGAATGTAACTACATTTATCAGCTCCATTCCCACTCAGAGACACATACTTCAAAGCATTAAAAACCAATCCTACATGTAATATAGCTTGGAAATTTCTCAAATTCAATGTTGGGTTGAGGGTGAAGAACAATTTCCCCCATAAATACAAATTTGCTTCTGATGTTTATCTCTGAAGATAGTTTGACTGCAGATCCAGAATTGGATTGCAGTTCTGTCTGCAAAAATTACCTGGAAACTGTCTACTCCTTCTCATCACATTTATTCACACAGCTCCGAAGCCATTCCAATGTGGATGTTATAGGCTTTCTTTGAAGAAAAGGACTGGTTGGAGATTTCAAACTTTATAATGTATCTAAGGGTGGGAGAATGAGGGAGCCAGAGAAATAAAAAGCAGAGGGGAAGTAAAACAGTCAGAGGGAAAATACATGAATGGATACAAAGAAAAGAGAAATGAGTGAACCAAGCCACCCACAGATCTTGGTGATAGTTCCCTTCCCGTATGACTCTCGTTTGCCTCCTCTTTTTTTTTTATTTTTCTGGAAATCACTGGAAATCCCCTGGGATTACAACAACACAACACTTATATAGACTTTATGCATTGGGTCTCATGGATGATGGGTGTTATTCTGTTTACCTTCAAAAGCAAGCCAGTCCCTGGCTGGACCCCTAGTACTGCTACTCCTCGGAATTGTTAATTCCCAAAGAATTTTCAACATTGTTTGGTGGCTAGACAAGGTAGTAAGCCACTGTTGAATAGTGGTTCTAATAAACATTCTAAGTCACAAAATAGACCATGCAGGGTGAGGAAAAAGAAAGGTTTTTGCTTCCCCTATCGTAACCTCAGCTCCACTCTATCTTGCCACATTCTAACTTCCAGCTTCATCTGCTTTCAATAGCACATGCCAATAGTTGCATGCTTTTACTTTGGTCAAAATTGGTTTGCACTTCTGTATCCCATGCTTCCTACAATAATACCATTTACTTAAAAAATCACTTTAGAGAATTTGAACCTCTGTGGGAATAGGAGAAAATGACTGCCATGAATAGAGATTTATTTTGTCACCTTAGCCTCCCTCCTGCTCCATTTCAAACCAAGGCTTGAGAACTTCTCTTGGCACAGTGCTGAATCCTAATACTTATAAGGTAAGGACATGAGTAAGTTGGACCCTAATACTTACAAGGTCATGACATGAGTAACTCACACGTTGCTACCACAAGTAAAGGACAATGGTCACATGTGTTGTGCTCTCACTCACTATGGATATATAAGGGAGAATCGTTTCAAGGCTGTTCATGAAGTAGAAGCAGTATGAGTTTCAGTCCAAGTTTTGATTGTGTGGGAGATGAGAGGGAGAAGTAAGGAGGGAGCTACAATTGATACCATGCTTGTCCAGGGTCTAGATCTGGAAGATGCACTGGGGCAAAGAAACCAGGTAGATCTTATGGAAGGGTTAAACCATCTCTTCCCGTAGAAGGGGCCCTCAGCAGATTTTACCTGAGGAGAGGAGAATGGCACTCAGTGACTATATCCTAGATGGAAAAGACAAGTAATAGTGCCAGTATCTAGGCCAATAAGCTCTCATATAAAGGCCCTGAAGAAGGTAACATGAAGGCTCTGCCTAGCAATCTCTCTCCTCCAGATAGTCTCCAAACCTGTTCCAACTTCATTCAACCCTCTGATAAAATGACTTCTCTTGGGAAATTTCTTTTCTGACAAGTTTACCTAAAAGCATAATCCCAGCTCAGACATCCCTTTTTAAAAAAAATTAATTTTATCATCAAGGTGATGTGCAGAGGTGTCACAGTTATATATGTAATGTAGTGAGTACATTTCTTGTCGAACATTGTTACCCCCTATTCTTTACTGTGTTTTATTCCCATTGAATTTACTAATGTCTTCTTGATATTATAGTTTTTTATTGGCTGTTTTCCTTAACCAGGCACATACTCCATGAAGACTTTTGTCCATGGCTGTCCAATGTATGGAAGAATGCTTACATGGTAAGTGTTTAGTAAATATTTATAGATTGTCTAATTGAATAGAATTTGTGTGGAGCAAGTATATATTAAAAATATGACTTTAAAACAATCACAAACCAGGTATGGTGGTACAGACCTGTAGGGCCAGTACTGAGGAAACTGAAATAGAAGGATTTTGAGTTCATGGACAGCCTGGGTATATCACTGTATTCTGTCCTAGAATAGTAACAACAAAGACAAGGAAACAAAAAAGCTAGAGATGAATTATCTGGTGCTTCAATTGAGAATAGTGTATGGATATATGCCCACCAAAAACAGAGCACCTGCCTCAGGAAGAACATGAGCAAAGCCCCAGAGTTAAGATAGCTCAGTATGTGACTGATGCCTCTCAAACTCCTTGGTGAATCCAAATCACCTAGAGAGCTTGTTAGAAATGAGCTCACCAGTCTCTACCCCTGGAGTTGCTTTTTCCATAAGTGAATGTCTGAGACTCCACATTCCTAACTAGCTCCCAGATGATGCTGATACCGTTGATTTGGGAATCACACTAAACACTTGGTCTCTAAAATGCTGCAGTCATGCTTCTTCTGCATGTTAAGCAGAAGATGGTTGCTGCATAACTGTTAAGAAACTAAGACACAGACATATAGTGGAAGGCAATGTAAATTTCTCATGCATTTTTAAAACAAAAAGAAATCACTTGCTGGCTGTGTGTTGATTCAGCATAGACTTAAGATTGCTATAGTATTAAGAAGTATTTTGTGCAACTGGCTGAGAAGAATGGACCTAAACCATATAGGAATGGTACTGAAAACCTCACACATGATACTAGTTCTTCAGTGTGATAAGCACTTTGGAGAAGACTTGGGAAGTGCTTAATTAAGCCTAGTTTATAGGTGGGCATGATGGGATGGCCTGACATGAGTTTCACGACAACTCTAGATGGTCACAGGCAGTTCAATTCCACCTGGCAGTTAGTGGCAGGCAGCCAGGGGACACGGGGTTGCTAAAGCTCACCAAACAGTGTGGGTGTAACATCATGCTATCTATTTTCTAGGTCAGCCATCTGTGGGGCCAGTCACTATTAAATAGTACTCTTGAGCCTTTGGCTGTCATCTTTTGCTTTCATCAGGGAAAGAAAGGAATTGAATGCAATTCAATGTTTAAAAAAAGGCATAGGCTATATTGTTCATCTAATCATTACTCACAAATCACATGCATACAGGAAAAGCTACCGCTAAGATTCAAGACAGGAGTCTCCTACTGGCAGACTGTCAAGGAAATGAAATCCAGCCTTTCCTCATTATTTTTTTTTTCTGAACTCATTTCCCATGTGTGCTCTATGTAAGTTAGGCACATAGGCTGGGAAGCAGGAGCAAGATAGCAAAGGAGGGGAGTTTTCACTGTAGATGGTATGCATTGGTCCATTATCCAGTGACAAGGACTAATTCATTGTGTACATGGGAAATAAAATGCCAATCCTGAAGCTGGATGCTGGCAGCTGATACCTATAATCCTCCCTACTTAGGAGGATGAGATTTGACAATCACAGAAGTTATCCCAGGCTGGAAAAAAAAATGCCCATGAGAATCTTTATCTCCATATAACCACTGAAACTCCACAAACAAAACTCTGGCTCAAGTGGTAGAGCATCAGCTTTGAGTGACAAATCATAGGAAGATTACAAGGTCCTGAGTTCAATACCCCATGCCAATATAAAAGAAAAAAATCTCAATTCTGCGCATCAGTATAAAGCCGTCCAGGCTGAAGAACCTTTCTTCACAATTAACGTTTTCTTAAGGGCCAATCCGTCAAATGGTATTCTGGCCCCCTTGATACTTAGAAGCATGAGATTTTCCATGATGAGTCTGCTTGGGTTGGGGTTGTTTTTCACAGTTGTTAGAACCCATGAATCATCTCCTTCTCCCCAACATGGTTTTCTTCTCTTCCTCCAAATTAACGCAACAAGTGTCTTTCACTGAGAAAGCCTACCTGCTCTTTTCCTCCACTCTCGAGGCATTACTCTGAGAGATGGAGTTGAGATTTAGTTAAGATTGAAGTTACACACACACACACACACACACACACACACACACACACGCACACACACCATTTCCTACTCAAAATCCTCCTAACAGGGAGGGACCCTTCCTCCCACCCTGAAACTTTATTTATTTCTGTTATTCCAGATGTATGTGCCAATCAGTTTAGCTCCTGCCAATTCTTGTTTATTAATAATGCTAACGAAAGAATTGAAATTCTCCAAGATTTCAATCTCTTTTTTTCTCGCCTCAATAATGAGTCCTAAAAGGGATGAATTCTGATATTGTCTCAACAACTCAAAGGACTAGGTACAATGAGAAATTTGCCTGGCTTTTGCCTACCTAGCCTGAACTCATGAGGGCTGTTCTAGTGCTAACTGCCACTGTATATGTGCAGATAATTTGCATTTTCATTGTTCTTTATTTTATGTTATTAGTTATTCATGAGATGAATATCGCATTCAACAACTAATCTATAAAGCCTTTGCTTTAAATAACAATGTGCCGGTTTTGTTGTAAGAGGTAGGATGGAGAATGGATGTCCCATTTTGAGATCTTGTACAAAGAACTGAGAAATAAATGACATGTGAGCGCTTTCTAACCATATGTAAAATCAGGAGCTCAAGGAGACTGGCATTCGAGTTGGAAAAAATTAAGAAAGAAAAAAAAAGGCAGACTGTACTACATAGGTTTACACATATAAGGGCTATAATAGTCAGCTGGACCTACTGAGAAAGGGCTCTCACCAGCCAGCCAAAGGGAAAAGAAGGTCACATTTAACCAGGCTACATAATGAACCTGTAAATGACTAATTATTCCTCTCACCGAATAGCCCCATCTGCATGTGAGGCAAAAAAAAAAAGAACAGAAAAAGCATCTAAACTCATTTTTCTTTTATTTTCAATTGGATATAATCCAACTTTCATATATATTGGTTTCCACCTTTCCCAATAAAGATTCATTTCTGTGGGAAAATGAACTGGAAAGAAAGAAACAGGTAAAGATTATACTCGCTTTTGGTTTAGGAGAGAACACATTAATTCAGAGAAAGGAAATTTGCATGAGGTCGCAGCTGTGTACATATGGGGAGATGCTATAGAATTCCATGGGCATTTAGTGTGGCCTTGCATCTAACTGGGCATCCTTCCCTACCAGTGTGAAATCCTGTGCGTGGATGACCCCCAGACAACTAAGTCTTACAGGCAGAGAAATTATTTCACCTTGAAAGATGGGAGCAAACACAGGGCCTCACTATATTCTAAGAATTTCCCTGCAACCCCACAGTAGCTGAGGATAGATTACCTCACCTTGCAGCCAGCAAACTGCAAGATCTTAACCTGCTTAGAAATGATGATACTATCTTTCTTTAAGAATTAAAAAAAATCCAGAAGATTACATTAAGTCAAGTAAATCAGGCCCAGAGAGACAAAGGATCCATGTATTCCCTAACATGTAGAAACTAGATTAACTTACAAACCCATAAGTAAGTTTGTGGATTAGTATGAAAGTGTAAATAAATGGATGAACTTAAATATGATAGATTCAAAAGAGATCTCAAATTGTGTAATTCCTTTGAAAGGCAAAATCAAAGTTTGGCAAAATAAAACACCAAGAAGCAGGTACTAGAAAGGGATAGGGTGCGATCAAGGGGAAAGTGGTAGATAAATAAAGAGAAGGGGAGAAATGTAGATGAGAATCCAATGTATATCCTACAAAATTAAGAAAAGGGAAGGGGTGGGTTTGGAAAGGATGGGTGAGAATGTTGAAAAGTGTGATATTGGTTAAGAAAAATAACATAAAAATTAAAACTCAAAGATTAAAACTCAGGAAGATACTGGTAGCTGCAGCAATACAACCCAATGTAGGGGGTTAAACAGAAGGCAAGTGGCAATCTAAGACTTAAGATATTTGAAGAAAAGGAATGCATTATTTTCTTCTTTGCATTATGGCATTAGTGTCCAAGAATAAGGATAGCAGTAACAGCCAACAGAACTTCCTGTGTGCCAGGCAAGCTGCTGTGTACTTTGCAGGCTTTCTCTTGTGATAAAAATAAGTCCTGTCAATAGGCTATAGCCATTGTCCCCATTCTACAGATGAGGAAAGTGGGGTGCAGAGTTTAGCATAGTTAGCCAAGATTACACAGCTATCCAATGGGAGAATGAGTGTCACAGCAAGAAATCTGCCTCCAACCATACCCTCATAATGTCTAAGGCAAACTGTCTCTTCTTGTACAACATGACAACCCCAGAACACGATTGCTGGATTTGAGTCGGAACAGAATTCTATTTTGCCATGCTGGAAATAGGAGCTCATGCAAAATTTAAATCAGGCCAAAATGGTGGTAAATGTTGATAATTCCATTTTCTCTAGAGGAAGAAATGGAAGGCTGAGGCTCCAAAGTCAGCCCAGACAAAAGTTTAGTGGACCCCCCCATCTCAACCAACAAGGGGGCTTAATGGTGTATACCTGTCATAAGCTATGCAGAAGGTATGGGAAAAATCATGGTCCAAGGCTAGCTCTGAGCAAACAAACCATGAGAACCTATCTGAAAAATAAGTTAATCAAAAAGAAGAGCTAGGAGTGTGGCTCAGGTGGTAGAACGCCTTCTTAGAGGTGTGAGGCTTTAAGTTCAAACACAGTGTCACCCAAAAAAATAAAGTTGAAGCTCTAGAAATATTTTTTTAAAAAGACAGCTATACAAATGCACTCTGAAGTTTGCAGCAATTATATACCAATAGTGAATGTGTATGCGTATGAATATAGGTATATATAGATATCTATAATCCATATAAAACTGTGAAGCCATATTAGAACAACTATTCACTTTAAATAACTGGTGTTCTGTAAGAAGATTTAATTAATTATTTGAAACTTGTGAACCTACATGGGCAATAAATTATTCAACATTCCCAGACATTTCTCAACTGGAAACACAATCACACAAGGAGAAAGTTGTACAAATTCAGTGTGTCCTTTGGGGCTCCTTCAACTCCTTTCTTTCAGTATCCACCTCTGCCACCTCCCCACACCTCCGCTCTCTTCCAGGGTATATTCTGGGATGCATTCTATAAGCTATACTCTTGCTCTGATTCCTCCACTCTGGGAAGCTTGTATATTGTGTGTACTGGGGCCCTCATGGGCCCACCTTTCACAGGTGATGCTTTAGTCCTAGTCTCTATTCAAGTGAGATCTTACACATATCCCACACCTCAAGTCTACCTAAAGAAGTATAGAAAGCTTAGAGAATCTTATTATAGGTATTTTCTACATTTTGTTCCCCAAAGTGTCTGAAGCATTGGCAAGTTCATAGGCTACTGCTTTTATTTTTAAAAATCATTCCATTTGGTAGTGGGATTCTACCAGAACACATTCACTAGACTCAAGACATATCTCAAAAAAGAGATTGCACCCTAATCTCTGTTCCTGGACTTAGCTCTGTCCTAAACACTGCTGTTTTTCTAGTGAACTTTTTTCTCACCAGTGCTGCCAGAATAGGACCAGAAGAACTCTTCCCAGAAGATGGGCATTTCCTTCTTTTTCTCTTTATTTCGCAGAACTCCATCCTTAGCTTTCTATCAAGCTGTTTGCACTCAGGGCTATACAAAGGTACTCAAAAAGTCCCTGGAGGACAAGCTTCCTCTCCAAAGGCAACAACCTCCACTTCATAAAAGAAATAAAAGGAATTAAAATCCTACAGAACTTGCACTGCAGGAGCAGCAGGGAACAGTCCAAACCTGTTCTCCTAACAAGGCTCCTCTTTCCTGTTGTGAGCCCTGTTGTGCTCCGACGTTGATCAAAGGGCTCTTGGACAAGGAGGAGACCAGAAAAAGTCTGACCAGGAGCAATGAGACAGGAAAAACAATGCATCACAGAGGGACATTCATTCTGGGTGGGGTCATAGCTCCTGATAACTCATTAATACTCTCTGAATGCATTAAGACCTCTCAACTACTCCCAAATTATGCACCTCAGCTTAAAAAAAAGAGTCATGTTCTTTATAGGAGAAAATAAAAATATGTAGATAAAGGAACTGTTAAGTTGTAATTTTCTCACATATTTTTATAGACATGTACTTACAAAGTAGAATAATTGTGTACATAGATTGCAATTTGATCATCACCATATTTCAGGATACATCCTAAATACTAAACTTTGTCTACATATATACATACTTTCAAACTAAATTGCCATTTGTAGAGTTATTAGGATGTAATTTCTGTATCGTTTCACATTTCAGGCATTGGTATGGATTCAAACAACACAGATTTATTATGAGACAGTTGTAGAGATCAGACATCTGAAATGGATCACGCTGAGTGACAAGGTATTGGCAAGGATGCATTTTTATCTTGGGAGGACAGATTTCCTTGCTTTTTCAGCTTGTAGAGGCCACCTACATTCCTTGGCTTATGGCCCCTTCCTCCAGGTCCAGAGCCAAGAAGCTCAGCTGAGTCCTGTCCATGGCTTCATAGTGGCTT
This sequence comes from Perognathus longimembris pacificus, assembly GCF_023159225.1. NCBI lineage: Eukaryota > Metazoa > Chordata > Mammalia > Rodentia > Heteromyidae > Perognathus > Perognathus longimembris. The sequence continues at coordinate 36,557,982 of NC_063168.1, forward strand.
TACTTGAAGTTACATTACAGTGCCTGGATGACAAGTATGACACTGAGGAAATTCAGGTTCAGACAGGTCCAAATCTGGAAAAGTTATATAGCTTGGACCTTTGGATATATTTTATATAGTTCTTTCATGTCACATTTTACAATCTGTTTCAAGGGAGAGTTTGTGAGCATGTACCTCATTGTACTGTTTTGGAAATTAAATGGGAACATGTAAGAAAAGTGGTGAGCATTTGCCACCTCCTTTTGAGCAGCCAGTAAAATCTTGCTGAAATTAAATATCTATTCTCATGATAATTTCAGAACAGACTTCCAGACAGGCAAACAAGGGGTCAAAGGGCCAAATCATGGCACAGAGTTCTCAAGTCTGATCCCAGCTTTGCTATTTAAGTGGGTGACCATTTGATCTTGAACTTTCAGTTCTCTAACACTTGATGTGGGAGGTGAGGAAGAAGACATTCCTTCCTGTAGATGACACAGAGTCATCTACAAAATAAGTCAGAATGTATCAGCTCTTCACTGTACTTGTAACCTAACTGGGATTTGTCTGTATCTACCTCTGAAATCTTTAGAAAGTAGACTTCAAATTCAATTCAGGTTGGTTCAACATTTATTGAGCATCTATGATAGAATGAGAAAAAAATGGAGCTTGAAATCAAAACAACACCACAAACAGGTATCTGTACAAAAGCAACTAGAGCAAGTCTCCAAGAGGGTAGGAAATGGGCCAGATATTAAGTGGATTCTAAATAAAATAGAATATATTTGTATGAGTGGTTATCTTATCATCTTAAATGCTCTTGAGTTTTTTTTCAGCCAAGTTACCAGATTGTAACTCCAAAGCTGTCAGCAGACAAAGATAACTGAAAGAAACTGGAGAAATGTCTGCATTGTCACATCCATCACATGGAAAAGAGGAGCGAAGGAAGAGGGAGAAAGAAGGGGAAGGAAAGAGAAGGGAAGGGAGGAGGGAAGAAACAGGGAAAGGGAAGAGGGGAGCAAAGAAGGGGGGAGGGGAGAAGAGAGAGGAGAGGAGAAACCAGCCTGAGTCTCTATCTCAGAAGTTCTATCTCAGAAGTAAGCCCTCAGCTACTGAAAGCCCCTACATTGCATGGTGGCAGCTGCCTGTCAGCATCCAGGATGCTGGGGGCAGACTAAAGGTGCTGTGCCTAGGGAGGGTACCACGGCCCTGACAGTCACATCCCCTTCTTCACCAGCCAGAGGAGAATAGCCTCACCCCACCAACTCCTGTCTCACAAGCTCCTTTCCTGTCTTAATCAGCTCTGATCTGCTTTTAGCAGACAATAATAGGAATAAAGAACAGCACAGATTTGGGCATGTGGGGTGTGTCCCCCCCCCCCCAATCTTCCATCCAAAAAGGACAGAAGAAAGGGAAAAAAAGAAAACCTCCCTCTCTTTTATAAGCTTCTATTGTTTTAGAAAAGAAAGAAATTAAGGCAGGAAGAACTGTGACCATAACCAACGACATCTCCTTAAAGCAATGCTGAATGTTTCTTTATCGGCAGGTCCCATCTTAATTTACAGTAGGCATTGCTGGTAATGCATTTAATGTTGAAATAATGGAAATGCTTCTTGATGAAACTTGTAATGAAAAACATAAATAGTATATCCCTTAATGATTAACACTGACTAATTCCACTGATGCTGAGTAACATGTGCTGAAGAGATGGATTATCTATAAAACATAATTTTACTAAGCACTACTATGTAATTTGTTAAGCATTTAGTAATAAGTATGTCTAATAAAATATTAAAAAATATTTAGAAAATGAACCATAATTTTAATATAATTTTAATTAATGGGAGTGCAATTGCAGTGGTCTAAATTACATTCCCAGTGGTAAGAAGCCTTTCAAACCTAATTTGTAAGCCAAGATGGTGGCTCTAATGACTGGCAGCAAAGTTTCTTCAACAGATTTCATGGGGCATGATCCAAAGATAATAGGTTCTCAGCCCAATGACAATCCAATTACAATGCCAATCAAAGCCAACTTCATGCACTCTAATTATCAGATTTAGCTGTCAGCTCAAATACAAACATAACACTTTTATTTAAATAAAAATTTAATTTAGAAAAAAAAGATGACTTCATGTGTGATTTATTGAGACTGCCAGAGCAATCTAACTTATTTCCCTGGTAATAAAATAAAATCAGTCTTGTATTTTTACAAAAAGCAAAAAAATTTCTTCCTCACCCATGCTCCTATATCTACTCGGCTACATTATTATTTAAGAGTTAATTTAGGCCAAATATATATACATCTATATATATATACATATATATATGTATACATATATAACCTAACATGGTAGCAGGTATTTGCCAACTAGACATAGGTTAAGTAGAGTAACAAGGTTAGAATGAGACAACTGAATAAATGACAAAACCTAATTTGTTCTTTGCAGTCATCAGAAGAAATTGAGTTTCAACTAAAATTGTTTACATAAGCCTGAAACAGAGGCTGCAGGCATCCTCTTGAATCATACTGAAAACAGAGGGTAGAAAGAATAGAAATTCAAGCAAGGTCTACCAGAAAACAAATTTAAGACATGTGATATTCACATAACAAAAAGGGCTAGTCCACAGTGTGGGTACAGGGTGGCAATCACTCCCTACCACAGCCTGGCTCTCAGTGCTTGTAAAAACCTCATCATTAGATTTCAGAAAGACATTTCTATAGGAGCAGTGCTTCCTAATAGAAACCTTATCCAAGCCATAAATGTGAGCCATATAAGTAATACGAAATTTTTCAGGAGCTACTTTTGAAACAAAAAAAAAAGGAGAAGCAGCAAAATTTTTATTTAAAATATTTTACTTAACCCACTATGTCCAATATATAATTGTTTCAGCATGGGATTGATCCTCTTTTTAAAAAGTAAAAAGAGAGTTTCATGCTACTGGATCACAGCTATAATTCTATCCACTCAGGAGGCTGAGATGTGAGGATTATGGTTCAAAACAAGCCTGGTCAGGAAAGTCTGTGACTCTTATCATCAATTGATCAGCAAAATGCCGGAAGTAGAGGTGTTGCTCAAGGGGTCGAGCACCAGCTTTGAGTGAAAAAGCTAGGAAAGATGACAAGTTCAAGCTCCAGGAACAACAGAAACCAAACCAAACAACAACAAATAACTAATGAGAAATTTCACATTTTTTGCTCTAACAAACCTTCAAATGGATGTAAACTTTACACTTGGAATACCCTTGCTTGAAGATTCAACTTAGCTATATTTTGTGTGCTGTAGCCACATATGCCCTAGGTAAAACCCTCCTAGAACTTAGTTTACAGGAAGAGTTATAGGTGGCTCCAAAGCCCACCACCAACCATGTGGAAAATAAAATTCTCAAGCTTCTCTGAAGGTGAAATCTCTTGAAGCACTTTATTTCTTATGTTTGGATGGATATACCACCCAAGATATAAATACATATTTATTTAGGATAACTTCCTTTCTCAAATACTTCTAGCAAATCTATAGCATGGAGATTCACAGTCCCATTACAATGTAGGTTTGTATGAAATTAAAGTCATGCCTGTGGATCTTTCAACATATGCTAATAATGACAAGGACAGTGGCCCAGGAACACACTTCACCAGGATAAGATCAAAGTCCCCAATTGCACATGTCATTCTCTCAAAACACTTCTCAGACATTTCTTTGCTCAGTTAACTTATTGTCGGGGGACATTTTATTATCCCAATTTGACACTTTCTAGGCCTCTTTTGACTTTGCATTATCAGCCTATATGGCCAAGATGGCAACTCAAATACCTACCTTCAAGCTTCCTAAATTCTCCAATTTCAAAAACACTTAATATTTCTCAATTACATTGATTACCAGGAGCAGGTGCTGGTGGCTAATGCCTATAATCCTAGCTATCCAGGAGGCTGAGAGCTGAGGATTGAAATTCAAAGCCAGCCTGACCAGTAAAGATCTACAAGATTATTATCTCTAACTAATCAGCAAAAAAGGAAGAAGTGGAAGTGTGACTCAAGTGGCACAGCACCAGCCTTGCATAAAAAAGCTGAGACAGTGCCCAGCTCTAAATTCAAGCCTTAATACTAGCATGTGTGCGCACGTGCGCGCACACGCACACACACACTACACTGGGTTAAAACAAAGATAATTTGTTTCTTCTTATATAATTGTATTTGGGAATCAAACTGAGCATGCCCATAGATGCACACATATGCAAATCAGTGTTTCTCTAGATAAACCCAATGGAAGAGTAAAAAAAAAGAAATACATCTTTATAGGATTAATAATATTCAAGGATTCTATGGTATTGAAAAGGAAATTATTTTTCTCCATCTAATTCCAAATGTGAATAGCTTTCTCAGTCGTTGTCAATGAACCCCAAAAGTTACCAGATTTTAAAGAATAAGAATATTTCAAAAGACTGAACCTGATATTAGTCAGATTTGAGATCATACTATCTTTAAGCTTTAACCATTACAACCTAAATACGACTCTCCCAGGAAATTGAAAACCTCCTTATTAAGGAATAATGAGTTCTCAAAAAAAAAAAATCTATGCTTTAGGTCTGACAATAACATAATTAAAAGTGCTTCTAGGAACAGAAAAACTAACAGTCCACAGCAGGAATGTGAATGTGGCAGCACAATATATGGAGCCATCAGTCATTTGCAATAATAGTACCATGTATTACAGTACCTTTGCGTTATTATCCCACAGTGAACACCAGTGCCTTCTTCTAGCA